>NC_064640.1:8746975-9050005 GCF_023864345.2 Schistocerca serialis cubense
TGGATTACTTGCAGAGCGTATGTAGAGTACTCTGTGAGGTATGGTACTTTGAAACTGAGTGAATAATTTATTGTGGTTTTCCATCATAGACTTCGTCTTTTCCGATGCTGTGAGCGATTGTCAGAAAACACAATAAAGGTGAAAGCATCTTTCGGTTAAAGAATTAACGCTGTCTGCAAGAGAAGTAATTCGGACGATATCTGTGCTGTTAATTAGGCAGTTCCTTAGGCGCAGTTACGTTATTGAAGCGAACAGTGATCGTATGCATTCTTAATAATGAACAGGCAGCACTTATAATGTTATGATATTTTTTTAACTTACTAAGATAATGCCTTCCTACGACAACAGTCGTTACTTCATCTACGTGAGCAAAGTCTTTTACTCAGTCTGTCTTTGAGTCGTTCATTTAGCTAATTATGCATAATGTTCTGTGAGTCGGAGACTGGGGATCAGACGGAGATTTCCAGGTGGGAAACCTCTTTAAAAGCGAACTCGGGCAGATCAGTTTGCCAGATAAATGGTCGTTAGTCCAATTTGTGGAATCGAACAGGCTCTGTCACCTCCCTGTCTAGTAAAGTGGTATGCTGCACTTTAAGTCAGATCTTTCGCAAGCTACCACCTCCCTCGTGAATGAAACATGTTACCTTAGAATTCTACCTGCGGATCACAATCTGGCATCTGCCTTTCCTACAACTAATTTTTTGCTGTATTTCGGTCTTAAATCGTCTCATCTGCAAATCTCTAGGTATCTAATGTTTGGGGCTATCAAATTATGTAATTAAGCAATAATGGTTTTAATCCGCCTGTTTATGCACAGCACGTTGCAATTTTTTTATATTCAGGGTCGACTGCCAATCTCTTCTCAAAACGTGACAAACACGCTGTATGATACTATGAACAGCGTCGCCGTCCTTGCCCTTTGAACGAGAATATACTCGCGCTGAATTCAGAATAATTATTGTTTGTAAATTAGTATCATTTCTGTTCGTTGCATTACGTATTTCCTTCGGTTATCTTCTGTACTAAACTGTAGCAGTTCTTTCTATGTGTGGTCCATATCTTATCGAGTTACGTTGCTTGACAGTGACATCATGCGAAGTTACTTCTGCCTTTAAGTTTTGCACACCAATGTATTTTCAAAGGACATAAATAGACGGATACTGATAATTTCGCAACTTTACTGAAACTGTGCTTTACTAATCGTATTTTGAGGAAGCACGGCCACACACGTTGAACTTTTAAATCCTAGATGGAGGTATATGATGACTGATCAGTAAAGAAATTTCTAATTAAACAAATAAGGAGAGGATTGCGTGGATGAAAAGCCAGATGCGGCGATTTCCACGTCCCATATATACCGGATAGCGCACACACCTCGGTGGACTCCGACGCAATTATACGAGCTGTGATCGCAGGCAATGCCGGGAACTTTGGGAATAGTTTGGCACGGTGCTGTGGGGGGCTTATCCTCGAAGGGAATTCGATGCGTGCGTTGTTTGTGATGAAAGCAATTATAGGCAGAGGGCCTGTGGACTCGGCACGCCAGGTTGCCGACGCCCTGCGCACCGTCAGCTGGACGCCCACGCGTCTCTAGCAAAAAACTCTGGCCGGCCACACGACACGTTCTTTGTCCTCTAATCACTAATGGATGTAACGTCAAATGGTTTGGAGTAGATCTGTTTTGGACTTTAAACTTAAATGTTTCTGACTCCGATAAAAGAAATATATTGATTTTTCTTTCAGAGTATGGGTATTGAGCTGCAGTAACAAGATTTTAGGTCTTTATTACGTTTTGCTCTAACACACTGTGAAACTGCTTCGGTCAACCTAACCCCTGGTGGGAGTGAAGTTGACCAATTATCTGTTGTATGATAACTGTGGATTGTTCATGACTATAGGGTGACTATTCTGAAATTTTATCGACAAATTAAAAATAAAGCTGGATTATGATTGAACTTTAATACTAATTTCAGAGTAACACAGAAAAGCTTAAGAACCAAAATATTAGATCACAAATTTGCTTTATGATATTCCAAAAAGAGACAAACTCTGTTTTTTTGGCACTAAAAGCTAGCTGACGTTATCTTTTACCATGACGACATGAGTCCTCTTTATCAAGGTCCCTTTCGAAATTTTATAGACTCTGTTACCCTTGATAATGCTTATTTTTCCTCCGAAAATTCCTGTGAAACACAGGTCTAAAACATTCAGGCTACGTTTCCTCAATTCACGCGATTTGCGTTTGTACATACGCGGCATCTTCACAATGACAACTCTTACGATCTCAGCTATAAGATGCAACAAACAGAACTGCGATCTGCCAGCCGGAGTGGCCGCTAGGGTCGCAGGTTCGAATCCTGCTTCGGGCATGGATGTGTGTGATGTCCTCGCGTTAGTTAGGTTTAAGTAGTTCTAAGTTCTAGGGGACTCATGACCTCAGCAGTTAGTCCCATAGTGCTCAGAGCCAATTGAACCAAGAACTGCAATATAGATAAATTCGGAAGTTAACATACAGACACTTGCAACAATGACTTCCATAGCCCACCATTAGACTGTTACAGACAATTGTTGCTGCACCCACTGCGTCACATTGTTGCTGCGTTCATTAGGTCACATACTTGCCGCACTCACCAATGTTTGATCATAGATTGACCGCTCGAAAGAAAGGCGGTCAACTTCACCAAGATTACATTAAGAATTTAAAAAGTTTTATTTCTCTATAAATAGTTATGTATAATAGATTAATTTTTGTTACTTCTGTAGTTGTCATAGTCTGCCATCGTAGCAGCGTGGTCAGCGTAGATGGCTACCATGCAGAGGACCCGGGTTCGATTTCCGGTAGTGCCAGGGTTTTTCCTTCGTAGGAGGACTGGTACGGGGGTGCACTCAGCCACGTGATCCCGACTGAGGAGCTATTTGACCGAGTAGTAGCAGCTTAACGGTGTGGAATGTCTGCAAAACGGTCGGGAGAGCAGTGCGCTCACCACGTGCCCGTCATACCATATCCACACGATAACGCAAGACACAGGATGACACGGCGGGCCTTCACGGGTTGGCGAGGAGATCGCTTTTGTGCTTCATTCTCATTGTTAAGGGTCACTGCTTGACATATATAAGACGTAGACCCGGAAGTTATGTTAGTCACGCGAATAAAACTTTTAGCTAATTAAAAAAGTTAAAAAGAATCCGTCCTCCTAAAAACGGTTGGTATTCAGATAGATATTCATAATACTGTGCATTTAGGCACGGCCACCAACTACGAACTTTCGAACAGTAAATATATTAACTGAGAGAGACAAATTTTCATCACCAATGTGTAGTTATTTAACACAAAATGTTTATGAACTTTCTGGCCAACTTCACCCCATTTAACGATATTCTCCACGTCCTGTGCAATGGACTTCAGTTATTATCATTTGGATGTGAAATCTTGACGTCCCGGTGGAGGTTCGAATCCTCCCTAGGGCATGCGTGTGTGTGTTTGTCCTTAGGATAATTTAGGTTAAGTAGTGTCTAAGCTTAGGGACTGATGACCTTAGCAGTTAAGTCCCATAAGATCTCACACACATTTGAACATTTTTTTTGTTGAAATCGTGAACTTGTTGATTAACGATTAACTTCCATCAAATATTAAGAGTTTATAGGTAGAAGGTATCTATGACAGCTAACAAAGTCAATCCTCAGCATATGGAATGTCACTGACGCCAGTTTGGATTCTTCAACATCAGCGAGGACTCGTCTTAGGGAACTATAACACATCAGTAGCCAATTTTTTTATTAACTGTAGTAAATGAAGTATCACATGGATTAATTGTGAATGAAAAGCGATATACGATATTGCGCTTTTCAATTTTGATTATGTTGTTGGACTACGACGTGAAGGAAGAATCAGTTAACGTATGAACCAGCTGTAACACGTACGGTTAAGAATATATACTGGTAACATTTTAAATATATTTAGAGGAAATATAATTCGTATGTGCAGCATGCACAACTACTAAGAAATAATTTTATGAAGCAGTGGATGTAAGCTGTACGCCGCATTAATTACAGCGCGACTAAAAAACATTTGAGATTTATTTTTGGAAGAAGACCAAAATGGATCCACAAATGTCGTTCGTCTATCGACGCTGTATCGGCACAGAACAACGGATCGAGAAGTACCGAGAACGTTACTTCGAAATATAAATTACATTCATTGTTCATACACGGCTTCCCCCGTCGGAGCTTCGAGTCCTCCCTTAGGCATGGGTGTGTTGTCCTTAGCGTAAGTTAGTTTAAATTAGATTAAGTAGTGTAAGCCCAGAAACCGATGACGTCAGCAGTTTGGTCCCATAGGAACTTACCACCAACACTACCACCATTGTTCATACAGAAGCGTGTGGCCGAGTTATAGGACCAAAACTGTGGGTAATGGTTACTGGCAAGCGCTCTCAAAATCATGTCATAGAAGTTGTAAGATGCACGTACAGATATACCACCACTATTTTAATCTACAACACAACATTAATAAACCCATAAAAAAAAATCTGTGAGTTAGAAAAGGCTGCAGTCTATCACCGGGATTGTTCACTTTCTATGTCGACGATACGTTTACTCGAACAGTATTAAAAAAGCGGAGGTACTTTCTGGAATTCAGTTAAGACAGCAGAAGACAGTGAATACCCTCTTATTCGCAGCCGATCAAGCAATTTTAGCAAACTCAGGTGAAGATACCTGCTATCAGAATTTCTTTCATCATCTAGTAACGGCGATCTTATTGGGCTATGGACCGCAGCTGCCGCCGTAATTTATGTCTACAGGCCTGTATCAGTTAATAGCTTGGCAGATGAAAGCTTACCATATAATTTTTTTGTGCAACTCTTGACATATTTTACTGAAACATTAAATTTTGTTTATTAAGTTGTAATTTTCACCACCCATTACTTTTTCAGAAATTGCTTGTTTGCTTTAATTAAACAATAAAATTCACAACAAGAAAATTCTGAATTAATTATAACGCTTTAGAGGTGTTTAACAGTAGATACTAATAGTCTACCGCTTTCTGCAGACCAAACGTTCCCCATAATTGTAAACAACTCTCTCTACTGGAGCAGATGTTCCGGGCAAAGACACTGCAAACTCAACCAGTTTAGAAATACAGTCTTATGAAATACCTTAAAATTGTTTTTTCCTTCTCTTCCGCATATCTAGTGCTTTTCAGAACTTGAACCACAACGTACCTGTCGTATCGGCCGCCGCACAGCAGCCGTCAACTCGGCGCGGCGTGCTACAACACGCGCGGCACACGATGTCAACAACTGGCGCAAGTGAACGCGTCGTCGCGGGGTTAGCGGCAGCGTACACACCAGTATCGATACGGATTACCCTGGCGGCGCTGCCCTTGCCACCAGTGTGAGCAACCGTATAAGGGTGCCATCTACCAACACTCTGATTGGCCGGACCTGCGGATTAAAGCGAGCTCCCTGAGCCCGTCGAACCAGTTTGATCCTCGCCGATGACTGTGTTACTACCCGGCTGCTGGATTCACGACGACCGAACCGTACTGTGGCCTCCGTGGCTGGAAACTTGCGACACGTCGGTATTGACTGGTTGGCAGTGGTTTGGACTTGTATTCTCTACTAGTCACTCTGATTTCTCCTTGGCGCTGCAGCCAGCGAAGTGTTGTGTAGTCGAACTTAAGTTTTGTTTTGTGTGACAGAAGGTCAAATTTGGTTATCACGGAATATTTGTTGTTATAGTGCGGACATAACAGTACCCTTTTGTTTTGACTTACCTGGTTCACCAATGTACTGTCATCAAATAGGCCATTAGTATTTCTCGAATGTTTTAGTATTTCTTGTGCACTCTCTTCTACATAAGACCAGACAATTTCAGTACGTAAATGTACCCACTGAAACTTAATAACTTTATATCACATCTGGTATTCCAATCTTTGGCTTTAAACAAATTTCTTCTGTTTGATGAAGCAGTAGCGTTAATAGCACTGCTATATTCTGACTGTTTTCACGTGGTCATTAATATCACCCTTCCTAGCAACAGAAACGTCTCTAGTATATGGTGTGCAATAAACATGCACACTTTTACTGTCATTACACCATTTCAAAAACTTGTATTTCTGTTGTAGGTTAATATTAAACACACACTTTCTCTTGTCCACTGTTAAACGACGAGACAAAAAACAAATAGCGATTAAATGTTCAAGAACGTGTAGACGAGTGACTTCACACATTAAAACAAAACACATATTGTTCCTGTGGTGTTGCTATATGGCTAAGTGAAAAGATGGGAAGAGAGTGTTTAAACACGCGATGTCGAACAAACAGGTATAGGTCTAAAACTGAAGAAATCCCCGACAGTCGTAAAATTCTCAAACCACTAGCAACTTTGCGATCGCGGACAGCACTAAAAACCAGGACTTTACGAGGTAATCCCTGCCGTATGGTAGGCCTAGGCAGTGGATGCTCCTTATATTCTATATATTTCGGTTTCTCACGGTTCAGTTCACAGATGTAACTTAGAAGGAATGACTACTTCTTTCCATGTTTGCAAGCTATTATTTCCCTAACTTTCTCGGTATGATCTCTTGCCTGCATGCGTAGGAGGCTGAATAAGGTATATAGTTTTTGCCTTAAAGGTGATTAGTGAGGTTGTTTCTTGGAGTGCCTACCAGTTAGGATTCTTCAGCACTGTTGCTACACTCTCCCGCCACTCAAACCAGCCCGTAACCTCCATGCTCTGTATACGCACTATGTCCGCTATTACTCCTGATAGGAATTCCATTAACTTGGGCAGTACTCGCGTGTCATAGAAGTGTTCTGTATGCAGTGTCAGTCATAGAGAAACTGCAGACTCTTCGTATCCTACCTATGAACTGTAGCCTGCCGTTTTCTTTACTTACAACTACGTCTGTGGCGTCGTTCCTCTTAACGTCTATATGCATTGTTCAACCTAGGTAATTGTATGAACTGATAATCTCATTGTTATTCAAACCTGTAGTTAAAGGAAATTTCGATTTTACATTTCGTTAGCTGCATTTGCATTTTTCTACCATAAGAGCTAGCCTTGATACCAGTCTGATATTTTATCGGTATCTAACTGTATATTGCTACAGTTTATCAGAACAGAATTTCATTATAGCTAACTGCGCCATTTGCAGAAATTCAAGATAGCATTAGTTGCAATCTGCTAAGTCATGAACATAAACGGTTTTAACACATTCTCCCGGGGCACACAAATAGCAGGCTTACTTGAAACGGTGGAGATCAACGTTCTTGATGTTGATAATACGTATTCTATTTGTATTTAACCTTTTATTTTGCGTAAAAGACTCCACCATACAAGCAAACGTTATATGGCGAAAAGCAGTTACTTTAACCTGAGCGACTAACAGGATTGTTATATCTTTACGCCCCCGCAGGGACTGGCTCTGACATGAGGAAGGACATTCTGCCATAAGAACCAAAGACAGTTCCAGCGCTGATCAGTATCATTCATCGGAAACGTCGACTCCAAAGTTAACTGATAATAAAGTACGAAAAAAACAGAGCTGTGTTGTGAATATGCAATTCTGAAAACGTCCCATAACCAGTCGAAAGCTTCAGACAGAGAGACATAATCTGAATTAGGCTCTTCCTCGGAGGAGCAATGACCTCGCATACCGCGTCGTCAAAAACCATTCAAGACACGCGTAACTGGTGAAGACAGACGTCAAGCTATTTAAGACAACGCCCAAGTTTCTTGAACGATGCCGTAACAGAATCCGTTAAAAATTGTTTCACTAGTGTAGTCGCCTTTCTATCAAGGATTCCAGTTTCAGTACTCTAAACTTGTTATAGTTTCGTA
The DNA here is from genome assembly GCF_023864345.2 of Schistocerca serialis cubense. Classification (NCBI taxonomy): domain Eukaryota; kingdom Metazoa; phylum Arthropoda; class Insecta; order Orthoptera; family Acrididae; genus Schistocerca; species Schistocerca serialis. The sequence continues at coordinate 8,754,821 of NC_064640.1, forward strand.
CGGACTTTCCCGACTTGCTACAATTCTAGCAGCTTGTCTCTGAATTCGTTCCGTGTCTGTTATCCACAGATAAAGACTGCAGGAACGGTACTACGCAATTGGCCGCATTAGTGTCTTCTTTACGATTTCCTTCAAAGATGTGCTGTGCTTTCGCGGAACTGTTCCAATAAATCGAAGCGTTCAACCAATTTCATGTCACTTCTTAGTTAGTTTCATGTTCCACGCATAACTTGCACAATAAATCGTAATGTTGTGGAAAGTCATTTTACATTCATATTGCAAATAAATTTCTGAATATGGTTACATGCTGAACATAAGTGTTTTTTAATATTAAATTTACAGGTGTGAGTTAGTAATAACTATCCACAACCTTTTGCACATTAAAATAACAAATTCTTCCACGGAAGAGATGTCAAGGAGAAACTTTTCAATTTTTGAGTTTTTCTTTCCTGTCTGTCAGACATTTTATATCACTGGGTCAGTTATCAAAAAATTCAGATGTGGCATTGAACACCCCTTTTTATGCTAAAGACAACATTAATGATGAGTAATGGATGTCAATTGTCCTTCTGGTATTGTAATTATGTACATCATTGTTCCTTTTGAACTGCAGTGTATTATTAACTGCGAACTTCGTGACAGAATTAATATACTGTGAAGCAGTAGTCAGGATGCCCAACTCCTTAAACAGATGTCTACAAGATGTTCGTGGGTGACCACCACATATTATTCTTACAGCACGTTTTTGTGAACAATGAAGACTTTCTTTCTTAAACATGAGTTTCCCTAGAAAATTATTCGACATGGCAATGTTGAATGAAAGCATCCAAATTACAAGGCTTGTCTAGAAACTAATCTCCGATCAGTCCCGAAATGGAAACTACATTAAAAATCAGAAATGTTTTATTTGCAACAGTTAGCTCCACCTTCCAGCTACTTCTCCACGTAGTCGCCGCTCCAGCCAGGACATTTGTCACACCGTTACACCAATAACCTCGTCATAGAAGGCAGCCGCCTGTGCTTTCCACCAATTCTCTAAGCTCATCTATAGCTCGCTGTCTGTGCGAAAATGTCTTCATAGCCAGTAATTAATGTGAATAGATGAAATACAGAGGGAGCAAATTACCGGCTGTAGTGCGGGTGATCAAACGCTTCCCGTAGAAAACGCTGCAGGAGCAATTTTCATTGCCCCTGCAGATTGCGACCGAGAATTGTCACGAATTAGGCACCGTGTAACAGTTCTGTAATGTGGGCTGCATAACATCAGGCGAAATCTCTCACCTGAACCTCACACTTGGCGGGAGACACTGTTTTATATGCATCTTTATATGCTCACCATGCGCTCAGAACTGAAGAGAGCGAAGTGATGCAACCTACAGATATACTAGAGACACTGTCGAACACACATGTGCGAAGCTTTACTAGATTTTCAGTGGTTTCCATTTCTTGACCGATCAGAACTTACTTTCCGAATATCCCTTGTATGTCAAATTACTGACTTTTCTCTCCCCTAGATTTGCAGTGATTCTAAGTGCAAATGTGGCTGAACTAAGTTGTTTTAGGTGTTACAAAATGTGCTTTTACCAGTTTAAATTCTCATAAATGTTTGTCTAAGAATTTTGAAATTTGCACTATACTTATTTCCTCACATTGGTGTAGTAAACCTAGATGTGCAGAAGTGAATAGAACGTCTTTTAAAAATTTTGGGTGAGACCATTGGAAGAAAACAAGTCAGTTACGCTTTTGAGAATACTGTTTGCCGTTTTTGTCTGCTGCAAGAGAACTTTTATTCGACATGGCGGCACGGTCAGAGGGTTAGCTGCTCCCTGTAATAAAAAAACTGAGTGAACCGATCAACGATGAACCTGAACAGATGTCATGGAACATCCGCCCCGAACAAATACACCGAACAACGACGAACAAACTGAGATCAACAAAAAGGAATAAAAAGGAGGGCAAGCTGCCGTCTGTAACAAAAAACTAAATGAACGGATCAATGATGAACTTGAACAGGTGTCAGACGTCCGCCCCGAATAAATGAAACAAAAAGAGATAAAAAGAACCTCTCTACCATTTACTTTTTAATCTATATTTTTTCGTCACAGGTCGCTTTATTTAATTTGTATGACATCTGAGAGGTAATACAACGAAAAAACCCACGTGCATTTTCATTAAGTTGTAGTGAATTTCATGTTATTTGACTATTTACTATTTGTAAGTGAATTTTCAAAGACGGACAGGCTTGGAAAAATAGTCAAACTTCGGTAAATAATAATGCGAATGTTATTCACAAATAGTAATGTAGTAAGTCACAATGTGCCAGAGCACAAGAGTAATGGACAATTACTCGTCAGACATGTCCTCGACATCACACGTTGCAGGATGATATTTTTCATACAGATATGGAAAACGGATATGGAAAACGTGAATTCAAACTTCATGGAAATATACATTTTTTAATTATATTATCTCTCAAATGTCATATAAACTAAATGGCCAGTGATGGAAAAAAAGATTTATAAGTAAGTTTGAGCGACAGTCTAACTGTCGCGTCATACAGATCTGTCTTACGAAGCTCGAACGTTAATCACTTGACCACCATGAATTCTAACGTCCGACACCTACGCACGATACACAAGCCGCATTATTTCCCTTAAAGTTTTCTCGGACAGAATTGTGCACCTTACTACTTGCACGGCCTACAAAAAGGCGTACTGAGTTGGAAGTAAATCTGTGACCCCAACGTCGTGGCATCCCCTTTCTAAGTACAACTAAGTGCGTTCTTTAGGTAAGATAAATTATTCATTGGTTGGCTATTCTATCAATCCCATAAAACTTCAGCTTATCTAAGAAAATATTGTGATTCAGTCAAATGGCATAGATAGAAGAAAATACCAACAGGCACTATTTTGTTATTTAATGGTTGTAAGATTCTAACTACGTGAAGGCTGTGAAACTTCAAAAGTTTATAACTAATCTGTAGTCAGACAATATCGTGTCAGTCTCTTTATATAAGACGTTACCTCGAAGTCATCCATATTTACAAATAGCTGCCACTTATTATCCGAAGTGGAAATTTTGTTCAAGTTTTTCCGCATTTTCTGCGATCGTATACCTGACCCTCATAGTTGAGATCATTATTCTCCACTTGTAGCATCAATGTCCTCGAACTGGTTCTAGGACTGACTCGAGTTCTCACTATGGAGAAGTATGTGCCGAGGAACTAGATTACGGACGGAAAAGACCCGACGTTGTTTAAAAACGAAATTCGAAAAATTGTTGTGGAAGGAGAGAGTACTGCACGCTCAGTTCAAAAAAGAATGTGCAAGCGACGTCGGGCTAAAGTTATTAGAAATTCGTGTGTCTGTAAACAGACTGATGCGTGAAACAAACACCCACCACTGTGGATAAAATCTTCTCGGGTTTCAAGCCGCGTCAATTCCAATAAAATTTTTCGAGCTTTCGAAAGCTCGAGAATTTTATTGGAATTGACGCGGCTTGAAACCCGAGATTTTATCCAGTCGTGCCTCCGCGAGACTCCACCGTCATGCCTTAGCAGATGATTTTGCCGAGAAGCCGAGAAAATTTTTGTCCTACGTAAAATCGCTAAGCAGGTAGGTTTCTGTCCAGTCACTTTGTGACCAGGCTGGTGTGACAGTAGAAGATAGCAAAAACAAATCCTAAGTTTTAAATCTCGCGTTTAAGCAATCATTCACGCAGGAGGATGGTACAAAAATACCGTCGCACGATCGTCGTAGTCTCCCGTATGGTGGACATAGTAATAAGCGTCCCTGACCTAGAAAAGCACCTCAAAGAACTTAAAACAAATACGTCGCCGGGTACGGATGGAATCTGTTCTGTTTTACTGAGAGTACCCTACGGCAGACACCTTACTTAGCTTGCTTGTATAGCAAATCTCTCCCCCAAAGCAAAGTCCCAAGCCACTACGAAAAAAAAGAGCCGCAGTTGACTAATGTATATAAGAGTGAAAGCACGGACCCGCAAAATTGCAGACCAATATCATTAACATCAGTTTGGTGCAAAATTCTTGAACATATTCTCAGTTTCAATATAATAAATTTCTATCTACACACCGGCACGGTCTTAGAAATCATCACTCGTACGAAACTAATATTGGCCTTTTCTCAAACATTTTCCAGCGAACGATGGATGAAGGGCAACAGAGATACCATACTACTCTAGTTTCGGAAAACGTTTGACAAAGTGCCCCCCTGTAGACTTTTAACGTAGGTACGATCATACAGAAGAGGTGCTAAAATATTTGCGTGGCTTGAAGACTTAAGTAATAGACTCCAGTGCGTTGTCCCGATGGCGAGTATTCATCACAAACAAGGGTACTGTCAGGAGTTCCCCCAGGGAAGTGTGATAGGACCGTTCCTATTCTTTATCCAAGGGCTGGTTGTAATCAAAGTGAAGCTACGCACAGAGATCCATTGTGAACTGTAATTATCGTATGGCAGCGATACTTGGTAGATATGCTAATGCGTTAATAGGAAACTGATTTTCGCTGGAAAGCGATAGTCCCAGTTTTGGCCATCAGGTGCAAATCTGGCGCTTTGAATGCAAGAAAGACGTATAGAGTATTTCTACAAATGTATAACGAATTAGGAACTGGACTTGAGCAGAAAACGTCAAACAAGTGAGAAAGGCAAAAATGTTGATTTTATAATGAAACGTCGCTTACAGTTTGTTCCATATGAGATCGGAGACGTCGACGAGACGCTGCATCCGGAGAACAACGTGATCAACAGTTGCTCGCGGCAATTCTGGTGTAATCTGAGCAAGTTGCTCCTTCAGATCAGGTAGAGACCGAACGTGTCCCTCGGATACGCGTTCTTTCAGATATCCCCAGAGCCAAAAGTCACACGGACTCAGATCAGGTGATCTCGCAGATCTGGGGATCTCACGTTCGTGGAAGATCGCAGTAAACAAATCTTTCACTGGGCGAACGACATGAGGTATTGACTCATCTTGCACGAAAACAGCGGCTTCCACACAGCTGCTGTCTTCCAAAGCAGGAATCACATGCTGTACAAGGAGGTTTTAATAACGTGCAGACATCACGGCACATCTGACACGCCCTCTCGAAGTATTCTCTTCAAAGAACCGAGTAAAGATGCTCATGAATCCACACCACATAGTCACATATGCCGAGTGCAACGACTCTTTGTGTACAACACGCGGATTAACAGGATCCCAAATTCGTCAATTCTGTGAATTCACGGCACCCTTTTGTGTAAAATGTGCCTGGTCACTTCGCAGAATATTGCCTGGCCACATGTCATCAACTTTGATCCGTGCCAGAATCCGAAGAGCGAATTCAGAACGTTGCTGCGGATCATGAGGTTTTAGTTACTGTGCCATCTGATCTTGTGCGGGTACCAGTGTAATATAAACCGCAGAACTTTCTGTATTGTTGTCAATGGGACGGACAATTCTCGTAACACTGTGCAAGACTACCTGGAGCAAGTGCTGCATGGTAAGTTACAACAACAGCGAACTTGTCCGTAACGCCCACCGTCGTACATCTTCCTCTTCCAGATGTCATACCAAGCTCATCCGTGTTTCCGAATTTCATTATCATTCCTTTAAGCCATTAAATGACACCAGGCCTCTCCTCAGACGTTTCAGACGGCGATACTCTCTCAATGCAGAATTGTAATTCCTGTCATTCACATAGAATAGTTTCACTAACAGAGCATGGTCTCTCTTCGGGATAGCCATACTGTTCACTAACGTTACGGCTTGTCAAATGACAGCATGGATAACATACCGTAATACAAATTGTATACAACGCCAGATTTACACTTGTTGGCTAAAATTGGAACTTTCTTTTTTTTTTTCCAGCCATAATCGGTTCCGCATTAATATTAATGCACTGGACCTCTGAGTAGTTGCACTTTAATTATAATATAACCACCCGGTACTTAAATGATCCGATGGACAGGCAGAGTAACAAGCTGCGGCTGCTTGCTAATGATGCTGAGTGACTGCAAGAGGATACAAGATGACTTAGACAAAATTTATAGTTGCTGTAATGAATGACAGCTTCCTCCAAATGTATAAAAATGTTAGTTAATGCAGACGAGAAGGAAAAACGATCCCATGACGTACGAATACAGCATTAGCAGTGTACTTCCTGACATTTTGATTAAATATGTAGGCGTAACAAAGCAAAAGGATATGAAATTGGAATGAACATGCAAGGACGGTAGTAGGGAAGGCAAATAGTCGACTTCGGTTTATTAGGGGAGTTTTAAAAGGAAACCGCGAATAGAACACTAGTGCGACACATTATTGAGTACTGCTCGAGTGTTTGGGATCCGCACCAGGTCGTATTAAATGAAGACATTGAACAAATACAGAGACAGGAGGCTAGATTTGTTATCGATAGTTTCGATGAAAAGATGAGTATTACACAGATGCTTTGTAAACTCGTGTGTGAGTACCTGGAGAGAAAACTATGTTCTTTCTACACAACACTATTCAAAACAAATTCAGAGAACCGGCATTTGTGGCTGACTGCTGAACAGTTCTTCTGCCGCCAATACACATTTTCCTGAGGACCACCATGATAAGCTAAAGAGAAATTAGGGCTCTATGGAGGCATATCGATAGTCACTTTGCCATTTGCGACTGGATATGAAATTAAATGACTAGTAGTGATACAAGGCACTCCCTGGTGGCTTGCGTTGAATGTATCTAGATGTAGACGCAGACATCGGCACCTAGGATTTTTAAATCTATCGTCATTTTAAATTCAGCACACCTGGGCTAGTTCAGACAGCTTAAATTTTTAAAATTTCCTGCCACCATTATGTTGAATGTTTTTAACTTTCTGCCACCACTAATTTGCATTTTTTAAACTGCCTGCCACCATCAGCTTGGATTTTTTTCGAGGACTGCAGCGCCGACTAGCGGCTGCCGCTTGAACTGTGGGCTTGAACCGCTATAGCCATTCTGCTACCAGTTTTCGAGCTTCAAATATGCTCTATGTGCCTGCAATCTACGGAAACAAGTTATATTTTTCTGCAATTATTCATCAGTTTGGAACTGTTACCAAGTTGGATTAATGAACGGCATACATAAGAGTCAAAGAACCACCATGTGTTCAGTGAGCGTGAGAGCGTCACAGAAAACTACAAACTAACTTCAACGATGGACGCCGCAGTGAAAGAGAGCCAACAAGAGCGAAGAAACGCTCATCTCCTGTCATGAAGACATGGGTAAGATCATGAGAAATTCGGACATACTTAGACAGATATAGTCTATTGTCTTCCCTGTACATTATCTGCAATGGAATAGGATTGGGTGGAGGGTCCAGTCCCGTACAGCATGTACACTCCGCCGCACAAGGTACATTGATGGTGTACATATGCAGACGAAGATGGACATTCAGCTCGTTTAAGAACGATTCTGGAATTCAGTGTTCCAATAAGCTCTCATTCGATATCTTTGTAAAATTACTGTAAGAGTAGTTGTACTGGCAAGACCCACGTTGATTGCTTTTCTTAACACCCCACCCCCACTCCGTGAAACGAGTGCAACTTAAGCAAATGAAACGTTTCTGCAGAGCAGAAGTTAATGAGTGGGACACAGATTTATGATAAATAATACTTTAAATGTAACGACTGACTCAGTACCTGGTCGTTTCTAAATTTCATATGCATCATTATTCAGTAATGAAGCATGACTACAATGTCTTTTGAAGCTCTGGTGTTCGCAGTGGAAGAAAATCTCTTTTTGATAAAACGAAATCCACAGGAAATCTACAAGCGGTAAAGATCGAGAATTAAGCTCACAAATGGTTCAAATGGCTCTGAGCACTATGGGACTTAACATCTGAGGTCATCAGTCCTCTAGAACTTAGAACTACTTAAACCTAACTAACCTAAGGACATCACACAAATCCATACCCCAGGCAGTATTCGAACCTGCGACCGTAGCGGTCGAGCGGTTCCAGACTGAAGCGCCTAGAACCGCTCGGCCACAGCGCCCGGCGAGAATTAAGCGCAAACGATATCTATATTAACGCATTCTGTGATGGCTTTTCTTTGAATATTTATCTATGCCTTTCATTAATCAACATCTATTCTCAGCAATCCACTGTCAGGTGCATTGTCTCAACTATTAGGCTTTCTTTCCGTTACAGTTGGGTATCGAACGCGACAAGTAAGACTGCTTAAATGCCTGCGTGCGCAACATTTACTGTAATCAAACAAACTTGTCACCCGTCGCGTTGTGCTTCTTTGTTTACGTTCAATACCACTGTTAGACCCATTTGGTATGGTCCACAGTCGAGCTGTATTCTAGCACTGGTCGCGTGTCCGTCTGACAAGCCATCTCCTTTGTAAATCGACTGCATCTTCCCCATCTTCCTAGTAATGAACCGAAGTGCGAGACTTACTTATTCCTACGATTCAGTCTACGTGGTCACTCTTAACATATCCCCACAAGTTGTTACCCCCACGCACTGCTGTACAAAACTTACGGACTAAAGTGATTTTCGCCTCATGCGTCACTGTCAAGTAACATAGCTTGATGTAACCTGGACCATACATGGAAATAACTGTTACAGTATGGTATAGAAGGTATCTGACAGAAATACGCAAGTAGACGAATAAATGACACCTTTATTCAAAGATTATAATTACACCGAAGTCACCGCGAGTTCTGAGGTTCCCCTGGACATTACAAAAGGCGGGACATGGTTCTCAACATGATTTGTGATAGCCACGAACGGTAATGCATGCTCTGCAACATGCTTCCACGCTGGCTACGAGGCTGGTAAGTGGGAAATGGTAGTGCATTCGCCAAACATCCTCTCGTTCCAAGAGCTGCTCCTTCTGCGCTGTTCCGACACAGACGCGCATTGTCACCCATAAAAATGAAGCCAGGCCCGAACGCACCCCTGAAAAGACGCACGTGTTCCTGCGTGGATTACGTGTTCCCACCTGTCGACATCTGACGCATTACTACTCAGACTGAATCTGCTGTCATCCGATCTCTCTCCTCGCTCGTCCAGTCCCTATGCTGAACGGTGCCGCCGATGTGCAGGTGTCAACGGAACAAAACGTACTGGTTGTCGGGCAAAGATCACCCTTATACAGCCACCGTGTCCTGTTAAATGTGGTTGCAACTGCGCCCGCTGTTTGACGTGTTGCACAGCGTAGCGGTCATCTGCTGCTGTGGTTACCGTGGTCGTCCTCTCTTTTGGGCAATAGTGCCTGTTTTGGGAACGCTCCCCATGCACGTGAAACAATGCTCCGAGCAGTACGAAACTCCTGGGTTCCACTCGTTACACTACATCCTGCTTCCAGTTTGCCAATGATTCTTCCAATGCGAAATCACCCAAATGTCGTCTCCGGACGATGCTGTAATGAAAAACACCAGCGCACTGCATCGGAACGGATCGCTAATTGACACAAGTTGTCTTTTACCGTTCCTTCGTGTTGCGGGGCCAGCCCCATTTGGCGCTGTAGTCACGCTGACGTTCAGCATTCTGTGCACAACTGGGAGACATGTGCCAACATGCTCCCGTACTTTATTTTCTCTCGAGTTATTAATATGTTACGTTACTTTATCTACTTCGCTCTTAGGTTTTGCAGAACAGTGTATTCGCATGAGTTGACTGATTCAAATTTTGACTTGTTTATATCGTAGTCGTAGGGTACAGCGTGTTAGCGTCTTGCCGAGTGTATAATTTTACGTTTCTGAACATTTAAGGAATGTTGCAAATCTTTTCACTTTTTTGAAATCTTATCAAAGTCCCAAATGGATATTTGTGATGGAAACTGTATCATCTGCAGTGGGGTTACTACTTGTATTAATACATGTATTTATGTTTGAACTGTGTGCCAGAGAGAAAAGCAGTGTTTAAGGCTAATGTGACGAAAAGGACAGAGAAGGGGGGGGGGGGGTGAGACAGGGAGGAGGATACTGCCTCTGGTCACGAGACCCTCCCATTAAAGGATCTGGAAAAGGATTTCGTCATAGCAGCATCAGAGGTCACTAGTAAATAAAACACTAACTTTCAATGTGTTTCACCGGCGAGGAACGCAGCCACCATTAATGATTAGACATTCAGGGAACCACGATTCTGGTATTATTTAAGCTTTAGTGAATTAACTCATTTTCGGAGCCACTAGCAGAGGACTAAGCGAGTTGGCATAGATATTAAACCACTTTTATTCTGAGCACTCCCAGTCCACTTATCGTTATTTAGGTCTTTCGTGTTCGTCTTAAGTAACTTCAGAATGAGAGTGGTCTGACTCATTAAGTAGGGCTGCAGCCCGTTTCTTTTCTCTTCCTTGTCCCACTGAGAACGTGTCGGCCTCTAATGCTTTAGATGGCTGCGAGACGTGGAGCTTTAATCTTCCTTATACTGTATTCTTTCTTACAGCAGCACACAGACTAGGTGGAATGGTCTGAGACGTATGAAAATTCTTTATGTAGAAGTGTTGGGGGATGCTGAGGAATGAAGGACGGACTCTTTGCTAAATTTTACACTAAAACTATATATGCACGATTGTTTTTATTTCTTTCAGATACATCCAGAGAACACGCTTACAATCGTTGCTGGTTTCAGCCATACATTGGCCACCGTCAGAATCTACGACGAGAAAAAGATACGTTTACATTAAAACCTTCAGATTTTTAAAATCTTTGTCATGTCCACTTATATCTGAAATAAGGTAAAAATCAAATTATGTGATTCACACTCATACACTATGTGGTCAAAAGTATCTGGACACCTGGCTGAAAATGACTTACCAAATCGTGGCGCCCTTCATCGGTAATGTTGGAATTCAATATGGTGTTGGCCCACCCTTAGCCTTGATGACAGCTTCCATTCTCGCAGGCATACGTTCAATCAGGTGCTGCAAGGTTTCTTGGGGAATGGCAGCCCATTCTTCACGGAGTACTGCACTGAAAGAGGTATCGATGTCGGTCGGTGAGGCCTGGCACGAAGGCGGCCTTCCAAAACATCCCAAAGGTGTTCTGTAGGTTTCAGGCCAGGACTTAATCGGCCAAACCATTACAGGGGTGTTATTGTCATATAACCACTCCGCCATAGGCTGTGTATTATGAACAGGTGCTCGATCGTGTTGAAAGATGCAATTGGCATCCCCGAATTGCCCTTAAACAGTGACGTGAGGTGCTTAAAACATCGATGCAGGCCTGTGCTTTGATAGTGCCACGCAAAAGATCAAGGGGTGCAAGCCCCCGCCGTGAAAAACACGACCACACCATAATACCACCGCCTCCGAATTTTACTGTTAGCACTAAACACGTTGGCAGATGACGTTCACCGGGCGTTCGCCATACCCACACCCTGCCATCGGATCGCCACATTGTGTACCGTGATTCGTCAGTCCACACGACGTTTTTACACTGTTCAATCGTCCAATTTTTTTACGCTCCTTACACCAAGCGACACGTCGTTTGGCATTTACCGGCGTGATGTGTGGCTTATGAGCAGCCACTCGACCATGAAATCTAAGTTTTATCACCTCCCGCCTAACTGTCATAGTACTTGGAGTGGATCCTGATGCAGTTTGGTATTCCAACTGTCGGCGGTCTGTCAGTCAACAGCTGAGCATATATTACTAATGACGATGGCGATCCAAGACGAAAGCTATCCAGCCTCAATCTAGCAGTACCTCCCTCCTCCTTGCCAAACTGAAGTTCAACTGACTCTTTCGCTAGGAAACTGTTGTGTAAAACATTATCGGAATTTACGCCGTGTCAGTTCAGGGGTAAAACCTCGATCCTTCTTCAGGAGCAACTGATTATCAAAACTACTGCTGTCGTGTCCTTACATATCCCAAAGACGGCTTTTGATTGGTCGGTAATTACGTCATGCTGTCAAGTGTGCTGGTGGTGTCACCGCTCCCGCCATAGCGTAAACATTGCCACTCACATCTCTGGCTTTTCTCCGCATCGAGAGCTCGCTTCCATACACAGCTAATATTATATCCGCTGTCACGGTTGAAGATTTTGTCGCACATTACAGCCCCTTTAGCTACAATATCCCAGAATGTAGCAGTAGGGGACAGAACTTTCGTTTCGTCAAACATTATTTTGTTTGTGGGACTGTGCCCAGCAAATGCAGATTTCTCCCATTCTCGATTTTTAATACGCTGTTGATGTTCTGCTCAGCGGTCAGAAACGGTGCGGATGGACTGGCCAGTGTAATTGCTTCTGCACTCACGAGGGTTATTGTAAACCCCAGGGATCATTAGGCCGAGACTGTCTTTAACAGGGCATAGCATCTCCATTATTTTCTTAGGAGGTCGGAAAATAAGATATGATACCTGGTCCTCTGAGGACTCTGTTTTGCTGGATGTAGCGCCGCAGAAGGGAAATACGCTAAGGCGGGAGCGACGGCGCCACCAGCGCAGACGTTGACACCATCTGCGACACCCCCTGCGGGTCCGGGATAAGAATAGGCCCGAGGTATTCCTGCCTGTCGTAAGAGGCGACTAAAAGGAGTTTCAACCGTTCCGGCCTTTCATGTGATGGTCCCCCTTGGGGTTTGACCTCCATTTTTCAAAATTCTGCAGAGGTACGAGCCTTTTGGGGAAGGACGCCTTACGTGGTGTCTCACTGGTCCTCAGTGCACTAAGACCTTGGCACTCAGCACTGTAACGGCATTGTAACCACACCCACTATTCCTCAAATTGGGCCTAAACGCCTGATGGGTTGCACAAGTTCCGCCCATGGTGCGTCCCCATCTGCGCCTACGATCATGATGGACTTTCCATGGCACCCGAAATCCAGCACGGTAGCCAACCTGTTGTGGTGGGGTTGTCATGTACCCTCTAGGTTGTAGCCCCCTGACAACATAGGGATCGTACTGCCGATACCTGAGCTGCACCCTCCCCACTTCGGCCAAGGAGTAGATGCCCGTCTCCTTGGGGCATAAGGACTCCCGGCAACGGTCATCCTGCCAGGTGGCCCTTGCTGAGGCTGGGTGGCGCCCATGGGGAGAGCCCCTGGTCGGAGTAGGTGGTATCGGGATGGACATTTCGCAGATGAAACATCAACATGTATCGGGTCGCTCTGCGGCCGAGTCCTTTAAAAAGAAAGGTACTGTCTCTGGTTCTGGTTCTCCTGCCACTTCCCCCTTGGCGCCACTCCCTGGGAGGAAGGACAGGCCCGCCGCCTTGGGGCGAAGTACTTCCCCCGCTATTGTCTGTTCTCGGACCGATGGGGGGGACTTTTGCCACCTACAAGCCCATGTTCTTTGTCCAGCACATCAAGGACATCTTCTGGGAAATCGATGCTCAGTAAAATGCGTTCGGGGTCCGTTCTTATAAAGACCACCTCCGCCACTCAGTCGGCGGCGCTCCAGGCGTGCGACTGACTAGGGGACATCCCAGTGTCCATTGTCCCGCATCTGGAACTAAATAGGACGCAGGGTGTTATTTTTCATCGGGAGCTCCTGCTGCAATCTGATGAGGAGCTCAGGGCCAACCTGGAGCGCCGAGGCGTGCATTTCGTCCGGCGAGTCCAGCGCGGCCCCAAAGACCGTCGCATCGACACCAGGGCCTTTATCCTCGCCTTCGAGGACGACGTCCTCCCGGAGAAGATAAAGGTGATGTGCTACCGGTGCGACGTGCGACCTTACGTCCCGCCTCCTATGCGCTGCTTTCGGTGTTTGCGCTTTGGGCACATGTCGTCACAGTGTGAGGCTGAGCCCCATTGTGGCGATTGTGGACGTCCTCTTCGTGAGGAACATACATGCACCCCACCATCTCAGTGCGTCAATTGTCCTGGCATCCACTCGCCTAGATCTTTAGACTGCCCCGCGTATCAGATGGAGAAGAAGATCCAAGAATTGAAAACTTTGGCTCGCCTCTCTCATTCTGAGGCCAGGAAAAAGTATGACCGCCTCCATCCCGTGACGTTGACAACTTCGTTTGCCTCAGTCGTGTCCACTCTTTCCTCAGTATCCTCACCTCTATCCTGTCCCCCCTCCACCTCCTCACCCCATCCGGGGTCTATGCCTCCGCCTCCCAAATCCCTCCCTTCCAAATCCTCCTCCCTTGCGGCCCCTGCCCCCTCTGCCCCAGGGGCCACCCTTCCTCCTCCTCCCCCTCCGCCGCCTGAGAAGCGATCCTCATCTGAGGCGTCCATCGGGGAAACGTTCCGGACCCTGGCTTCCGAGGTCCGGCGTTCCAAAACGGACACCGCGCGTGAGGACCTTCTTCGGGTCCAGCCCACCATCCCCGTGCCTCATCGAACATCCCAGAAGGCCTCCAAGAAGAAATCTTTATCCCCCTCTCCACCGCGACGCGTTTCGTCTGACGCTCCATCCGTGAGTCGCTACTCCTGGCCGTCCTCAGTTTCGCTGGGATACTCTGCTGCCAGGCGCTCAGCTGGCCTCTTGTCGGCGAATGATGCTGCCCCTCCTATGCAACCCGGGAAAGGGGCCGCTGCTGGTGACGACTCGATGGCACAGGATCCGTCTCCCGCCGGTTGTAGCGTTGTTCCCTCGAAACCTGGCCCTCCGCAGCCGTCGAGGTGACCAGCTCTTCACCCGTTTCGTTCCCCCTTTTTTTTCTGACTAGCGATGGCTTTGTTACATTGGAACATAAGAGGTATTCGATCTAATTGGGAGGAATTACAACTGCTCCTCCGCCTGCACTGTCCGCTCGTCCTTGGTCTCCAGGAAACCAAGTTGCGCCCAACTGACCGTCTTGCTTTTACCCACTATACCTCGGAGCGGTCTGACCTCACCCCTGTGGACGGTATTCCAGCTCATGGTGGGGTCATGTTGCTTGTTCGGGACGATGTCTATTACCATCCCATCCCATTGACCACCCCACTCCAAGCAATAGCTGTCCGTATTACTCTTTCTGCTTTTACTTTTTCAGTTTGTACCGTCTACACTCCATCGTCATCCGCAGTTACTCGGGCTGACATGATGCACCTGATTGTTCAGCTTCCTCCGCCGTTTTTATTGTCTAGCGACTTCAATGCCCATCATCCCCTTTGGGGCTCTCCTGCATCCTGTCAGAGAGGCTCCCTCTTGGCGGATGTCTTCAACCATCTTAATCTTGTCTGCCTCAATACTGGCGCCCCGACTTTCCACTCGGACTCTACTCATACCTACTCCCACTTGGACCTCTTGATCTGTTCTACCACTCTTGCCCGTCGGTTCGAGTGGTATGTCGTTTCTGACACCTATTCGAGCGACCACTTCCCCTGTGTCGTTCGTCCCCTGCACCACACCCCATCCCCACGTCCTTCGAGCTGGATCATACCGAAAGCTGACTGGGGACTTTACTCCTCCCTGGCGACCTTTCCAGACCACGATTTTCTCAGTTGTGACAGTCAGGTCGAATACCTCACGGCTGTTATCATCAATGCTGCTGAACGTTCCATTCCTCGTACTACCTCTTCTTCACGTCGCGTTTCCGTCCCCTGGTGGAATGAGGCTTGTAGAGACGCTATCCGTGCTCGACGACGTGCTTTACGCACCTTTCGCCGCCATCCTACGTTGGCGAATTGTATTGGATACAAACTACTCCGAGCGCAATGCCGTCGAGTCATCAAAGACAGCAAAAAAGCTTGTTGGGCCTCTTTCACCAGCTCCTTTAACAGTTTTACTCCCTCTTCTGTCGTCTGGGGTGGCCTGCGCCGGCTGTCGGGCATTAAGGCCCACTCCTCGGTACCTGGCCTGACTTCAGGTAATGAGGTCCTTCTACATCTACATTGATACTCCGCAAGCCACCCAACGGTGTGTGGCGGAGGGCACTTTACGTGCCACTGTCATTACCTCCCTTTCCTGTTCCAGTCGCGTATGGTTCGCGGGAAGAACGACTGTCTGAAAGCCTCCGTGCGCGCTCTAATCTCTCTAATTTTACATTCGTGATCTCCTCGGGAGGTATAAGTAGGGGGAAGCAATATATTCGATACCTCATCCAGAAACGCACCCTCTCGAAACCTGGCGAGCAAGTTACACCTCGATGCAGAGCGCCTCTCTTGCAGAGTCTGCCACTTGAGTTTATTAAACATCTCCGTAACGCTATCACGGTTACCAAATAACCCGGTAACGAAACGCGCCGCTCTTCTTTGGATCTTCTCAATCTCTTCCGTCAACCCGACCTGCTACGGATCCCACACTGATGAGCAATACTCAAGTATAGGTCGAACGAGTGTTTTGTAAGCCACCTCCTTTGTTGATGGACTACATTTTCTAAGCACTCTCCCAATGAATCTCAACCTGGTACCCGCCTTACCAACAATTAATTTTATATGATCATTCCACTTCAAATCGTTCCGCACGCATACTCCCAGATATTTTACAGAAGTAACTGCTACCAGTGTTCGTTCCGCTATCATATAATCATACAATAAAGGATCCTTCTTTCTATGTATTCGCAATACATTTACTATGCGGGAACTCGAATGTGCACTTGCACTGTCCCGGTCCTCTGGTCCGGGGCCAGATGCCATTCACGTTCAGATGCTGGCCCACCTTTCTCCGGCAGGCAAAAGCTTCCTTCTTCGTACCTACAATCGCGTCTGGACCAAAGGTCAAGTCGCCATGCGCTGGCGTGACGCCGTCGTTGTTCCTATACCCAAACCCGGGAAGGATAGACACCTTCCTTCAAGTTACCGCCCAATTTCTCTTAAAAGCTGTGTCTGTAAGGTGATGGAGCGCATGGTTAACTCTCGGTTAGTTTGGATTCTTGAATCTCGGCGGCTACTTACCTACGTTCAATGCAGCTTTCGTCGCCGCCGCTCCGCTGTTGACCACCTTGTGACCTTGTCGACATTCATCATGAACAACTTTTTGCGAAAGCGCCAAACGGTAGCCGTGTTCTTCGATTTGGAGAAGGCTTATGATACCTGTTGGAGAGGAGGTATCCTCGGCACTATGCACAGGTGGGGGTCTATGCGGTCGCCTGCCTCTTTTTATAGATTCCTTTTCAACAGATCGAAAGTTTAGGGTACACGTGGGTTCAGTATTGTCCGACGTCTTCCTCCAGGAGAACGGAGTGCCTCAGGGCTCCGTCTTGAGCGTAGCCCTTTTTGCCATACCGATCAATCCAATTATGGATTGCATTCCACCTAATGTCTCAGGCTATCTTATTGTCGATGACTTCGCGATCTACTGCAGTGCCCAGAGAACACGCCTCCTGGAGCGCTGCCTTCAGCGTTGTCTAGACAGCCTATACTCATGGGGCGTGGCAAATGGCTTCCGGTTCTCTGAAGAGAAGACGGCTTGCACCAACTTTTGGCGATATAAAGCGTTCCTTCCGCCATCCTTACATCTCGGTCCAGTTGTTTTCCCATTCGTGGAAACAACTAAGTTTCTAGGGCTCACACTGGGCAGGAAACTTTGTTGGTCTCCACACATCTCTTATTTGGCTGCCCGTTGTACACGTTCCCTTAATGTCCTCAGAGTTTTTAGTGGTTCATCTTGGGGAGCAGATCGCACTGCCCTGCTTCGCTTGTATCGTTCCATAGTCCGATCAAAGCTGGATTATGGGAGCCTCGTCTACTCGTCTGCTCGGCCATCCCTCTTACGCTGTCTCAACTCCATCCACCATTGGGGGTTACGTCTTGCGACCGGAGCATTCTACACTAGTCCCGTCGAGAGTCTCTATGCTGAAGCTGCCGAATTACCATTGACCTACTGGCGCGACGTACTGCTTTGTCGGTATGCCTGCCAGCTGTTGTCAATGCCCGACCACCCCTCTTAACAGCCCTTCTTCGCCGATTCTCTCGACCGTCAGTATGGGTTGTATGTGTCTGCCCTGCTGCCCCCTGGAGTCCGCTTTCGTCGCCTGCTTCGACAATTGGATTTTGCCCTCCCTACCACCTTCAGAGAGGGTGAGAGCCCGACACCACCGTGGCTCCAGGCTCCGGTTCATATTTATCTCGACCTCAGCTCGCTCCCAAAGGAGGGTACTCCGGCTGCAGTGTATTGCTCACGGTTTGTCGAACTTCGTGCGCGACTTGCCAGTGACACCTTTATTTACACTGATGGCTCCAAACCTGACGATGGTGTCGGCTGTGCCTTTGTCGTCGGGGCCGGCACCTTTAAATACCGGCTCCTCGACCAGTGTTCCAGCTTTACGGCCGAGCTTTTTGCTCTCCATCAGGCCATTCAGTATGCCCGCCGCCACCGCCATTCATCGTATGTCCTCTGCTCTGACTCACTCAGTGCTCTTCAGAGCCTTGGAGCTTCATATCCGGTCCATCCCTTGGTGCAACGGATCCAGCAGTCCCTCCATTCTTCTGCTGCTGATGGCTCTCCTGTCAGCTTTCTGTGGGTTTCCGGCCATGTAGGAGTGCCTGGGAAAGAGGCTGCTGATGCTGCAGCCAAGGCTGCAGTCCTCCTGCCTCGGCCAGCCTTCCATTGTGTCCCGTCATCTGACATTAGTGGGGTTGTTGGTAGGAGGCTTGTGTCTTTGTGGTGGGATAGTTGGTCATCACTTCAAGGAAACAAGCTCTGGGCAGTAATACCGTTCCCAACTGCTTGGACAACCTCCTCCCGACCATCTCGGCGAGAAGAGGTCTTTCTGACCAGGTTGCGGATTGGGCATTGCCGGTTTAGCCACCGCTACCTGCTCTCCGGTGACCCAGCCCCGCAGTGCCCTTGTGGTCATGTATGAACAGTGCGCCATGTTTTTTGTCGTGTCCCCGTTTTAGTCAATCTCGTGTTGTCCTGTCTCTGCTATCTACTTTACAGGATATTTTAGCTGATGACGCTCGAGCAGCTGCTCGTGTTCTTCGTTTCATTACTTTGACTGGCTTGTCCAAAGACATCTAACTCCTTCACTTATTTTATCTGTATCTTTGTAAGAACCTTCTGGTGTCTGCCCCCCCCCCTTGAGTTTTCTAGATTCTATGTGCTCTAACAATTGTAACTGGGCGCTTATGACCTCAGTAGTTGAGCGCCCTTAAACCCCAAACAAAAAAACAAAAAAAGATCTGCGACAGTATGAAGTAATTACTGTCAAATCAAAGCCATCTCTGGGCCATGTAAGGCCACCACAGCAGCAGTTTTCAGTCAGTAGCTCCTGACAACGACGATGAAGATAATTGTCGAAAGCTCCAGGTTTTACCCTGAATCGAAGAGGTTCAGCTGCTTAGATAACTGGACTTCCATCCTTTGGAAGGCAACTTCGATGGCGATTAATGTAATGGCGGTCTCAAGAACCAAACTTCTACTCGTCCGTTGGGTTTATTAGTTGTTGAGCTGATGTGGGCATTAAAAGAGAGTATCCGAGCTGGAGTCACGACCTGCATACAGTTTGTCTGCAGAGTGTAAAGGTCCGTTAATAGAATCCATATGTGGAATAGGCAAAGCATTTTCAGACTGGTAAGTATCAACTGAATACTGCAATAATATAGTTTGCATGGAGATGGAGAATCCGGAAGAAGGATGACAGCCAACATTTGCTTCTCATTGTTTTATCTCCCCCCCCCCCCTTCTCCTTACTGCACATCGAACACCCACAGGAAACCTTCAGGGAAGGTGAGTATTCTGGCATGAAGCAGAGCAAATTCCAAATTAACATGCTCTTAGCGAAAGAGCCCACACGTTGGACGATAAATTAGTGTTTATCTGCATTTGCATTAATTCATCGATTTTATATGTTTTTTGAGCTCGGTGGCTGCGGATTCCATTATTTTAAGAAATACGTCAACCAGTGATTTTTTATTATGTATTTTATTTATACCAACATGCGTTTAGGATTTTGCCCATCTTCCAGTGGCGTAATAAATATTTAATCTCCAGCCAGTACGTCGTTAGAAACAACGACTGCAATTCCGGTGCTGCAGCTATCTTTATATTCTGCTTGCTTGTAGCTACAATTTTTCCCATTTGTAATCGTGACAAACATTTTTTGTATATTTTACGAAAACAGCGTTTTCCTGAAATATGCTGAGATGAGATGAGAATCATTGGAGGGATGAGGATGATGGTACCGGGTAACGCCCCTGAAGAACCGCTTTTGCTACATACTTTAAAACGATCCTATTGCCTCCAACCTTCATTTCACGGAAAGGCGTGTTCAAATAAGGGAGCTTAGGGCTCCGGCAGAGGCATATGGGCAGCGATATTCGCTCGCTTCATTTGAGAGTAAAACAGAAAAGCAGTCAGGCAAGACTCAGGGTTCAAATCCGCCAGAAAGTTTCATAACAGCGCACACTTCGCTGCAGAGTGACTCTCGAAAGTGCCCCTTAGGATGTCGTTAAGCTACTTTTCCGCGATAATCGTATTTCCACGAACACTAGTCCAGGTAGGAATGAAGAACTTCCGTGAGGTTTGGAAAGTGGGCAAGCTGTACAGGCGGAAGTATAGCAGTGAGGACGAGTCGTGCGTCGTACCCAGGTAGCCTAGTCGGTAAGCGCACTGTCCGCGACAGGCAAGGTTCCAGGTTCGATTCCGGGTCTGGAACACAGTAGCAATCTGCCAGGAAATTCCAGCGAAGTGGATGACTAGCTGTGGTACACTGTACCGTCCGTCGTGCATCGTGCATCGTGCAGTGGCTTGTGCAGCTCGTAGATGAGGATAAGTAGAGAAAGAGACGCGCTGGCGGACGGCGCGTTATTCTTAGCGGGCGCCACGCCGGCCAGACGCCCCTCGTATCGACGCCGCCTCCGTCGAGCCGTGAGGCGCCACTGTTGCCTCTGCAGATGTCTCTCTGCTCAGTCTCTTCCCCTTCAGTGAATACGTAATCCACCACGATACGGACTTGCCTAATTTTACGTGTTCTTTCGACAGAACAGTTCCAAATTAGTATAGTGCAATACTTATTTTATTGATATGTATTAGCAGGGACAGTAAAACACAAAGCTAACACGTACTCCAGCAGCGCCTTAGCAGCGTTGCTGCAAGGTGGTAGAATTCAGCACGGGCCAGACGGTTCTGTCGCTGCTCGAGTACTGTTTATTCTTCATATTTTAAATTTCATAAATACTGCACACTAATTTTTTTGCGTACTCGTTTATATTTCTTAAGTCTCTTCACATTCCGTCACTATAGTCCCTCTGCTTCTCTATGACCGGATCAAACGTCTCGGAAGCTCCATTATTCCAGGACACCACTTCTGGTCATGTGTCGAATGACTCGGGTAACAGTGATAAAAAGCTCTTCCAGAGAAAGTTAACGACGCCCACGCATAGGTTTTTTCAACTTAGGAAACTACTCGAAGTCTGGACCATCGTCCGGGCTGTAGGGAAGATGTGTCAACACTTGTTATCCGTATTCGCGCAGCTTTTCGGCTACAACACTGCCGATATGCGGGCGAGAAGAATGAGTGGCTCAGCCTCGACGGCTGAGGTCGGGTTTTGCTTGAAGTTACGACAATACACTGCCGTCACACTTGCTCCATCTACATCTACATTCACACCCCGCAAGCTACCTGACAGTGCGTAGCAGAGGGCACCTCGAGTACCTCTTTCGGTTCCCCCTTCTATTGTTCGTGGAAAGAAAGATCGTCGGTATGCCTCTGTGTGGGCTCTAATCTCTCTGATTTTATCCTCATGGTCTCTTCGCGAGATATACGTGGGAGTGGGTAATATACTGCTTGACTCCTCTAAACTTCAACAAAAGCCCGTATCGAGCTACTGAGCGTCCCTTGCAGAGTCTCCCACTGGACTTTATCTATCATCTCCGTAACGCTTTCGCAATTACTAAATGATCCTGTAACGAAGCGCGCTGATCTCCGTTGGATCTTCTCTATCTCTTCCATCAACCCTTGTGGCCTTCAGTCCAGAGACTGGTTTGATGCAGCTCTCCATGCCGCTCTGTCCTGTGCAAGCTTATTCATTTCCCAGTACCTGCTGCGATCTACATCTTACTGAATCTGTTTAGTGTATCCATCTCTTGGTCTTCCCCCTACGATTTTCACCCTCCACGCTGCCCTCCAATACTACATTGGTGATCCCTTGATGCCTCAGAATATGCCCTACCAACCGATCCCTTCTTCTAGTCAAGTTGTGCTTCAAATTTCTCTTCTATCCAATTCTATTCAATACCTCCTCATTAGTTATGTGATCTACCCATCTAATCTTCAGCATTCTTCTGTAGCACCACATTTCGAAAGCTTCTATTCTCTTCTTGTCTAAACTATTTATCGTCCACGTTTTACTTCCATACATGGCTACACTCCATACAAATACTTTCAGAAATGACTTCCTCACACTTAAATCTATACTCGATGTTAACAAATTTCTTTTCTTCAGAAACGCTTTCCTTGCCATTGCCAGTCTACATTTTATATCCTCTCTACTTCGACCATCATCAGTTATTCTGCTCCCCAAATAGCAAAACTCATTTACTATTTCAAGCGTCTCATTTCCTAATCTAATAACCGCAGCATCACCAGATTTAATTCACCACATTCCATTATCCTCGTTTTGCTTTTGTTGATGTTCATCTTATACCCTCCTTTGAAGACACTGTCCATTCCGTTCAGCTGCTCTTCCAGGTCCTTTGCTGTCTGACAGAATTACAATGTCATCGGGGAAACTTAGTTTTTATTTCTTCTCCATGGATTTTAATACCTACTCCAAATTTTTCTTTTGTTTCCTTTACTGCTTGCTCAGTATACGGATTCTATAACATCGTAGATAGGCTACAACCCTGTCTCTCTCCCTTTCCAACCACTGCTTCCCTTTCATGCCCCTCGACTCTTATAACTACCATCTGGTTTCTGTACAAATTGTAAATAGCCTTTCGCTCCCAGTATTTTACCCCTGCAACATTTAGAATTTGAAAGAGAGTATTCCAGTCAACATTGTCAAAAGCTTTCTGTAAGTCTACAAATGCTAGAAACGTAGGTTTGCCTTTCCTTAATCTATTTTCTAAGATAAGTCGTAGGGGCAGTATTCCCTCACGTGTTCCAACATTTCTACGGTATCCAAACTGATCATCCCCTAGGTCGGCTTCTTCCAGTTTTTCCATTTGTCTGCAAAGAATTCGTGTTAGTGTTTTGCAGCCGTGGCTTATTAAACTGATAGTTCGGTAATTTTCACATCTGTCAACACCTTTCTTTGGGACTGGAATCATTATATTCATCTTGAAGTCGCCTGTCTCATACATCTTGCTCACCAGATGGTAGTTTTGTCAGGACTGGCTCGCTGAAGGCCGTCAGTAGTTCTAATGGAATGTTGTCTACTCCCGGGGCCTTGTTTCGACTTAGGTCTTTCAGTGCTCTGTCAAACTCTTCACGCAATATCGTATCTCCCATATCATCTTCATCTACGTTCTCTTCCATTTCCATAATATTGTCCTCAAGAACGTCGGCCTTCTATAGACCCTATGTATACTCCTTGCACCTTTCTGCTTTCCCTTCTTTGCTTAGAACTGGTTTCCCACCTGAGCCCTTGATATTCGCGCAAGTGGTTTCCTTTTCTCCAAAGGTCTCTTAAATTTTCCTGTAGGTAGTATCTATCTTACCCTTAGTGATGTGCGCCTCTACATCCTTAAATTTGTCCTCTAGCCATCCCTGCTTAGACACTTCGCATTTTTAAGACGTTTGTATTCCTTTTTGCCTGCTTCATTTACTGTATTTTTATATTTTCTCCTTTCATCAATCAAATTCAATATATCTACTGTTACCCGAGGATTTCTGTTACCCCTCGTCTTTTTACCTACTTGATGCTCTGCTGCCTTCACTATTTCATCTCTCAAAGCTACCCATTCTTCTTCTACTGTATTTATTTCCCTCATTCTTGTCAATAGTTCCCTAATGCTCTCACTGAAACTCTCTACAACCTCTCGTTATTTCAGTTTATCCAGATCCGATCTCCTCAAATTCCTACCTTGTTGCAGTTTCTTCAGTTTTAATCTACAGTTCATAACCAATCGATCGTGGTCAGTCCACATCTGCCCCTGGAAATGTCTTACAATTTAAAACGTGGTTCCTGAATCTCTGTCTTACCACTACATAATCTATCTGAAACTTTCTAGTATCTCCAGGCTTCTTCAATGTATAGAACCTTCTTTCATGATTCCTATGGTTAAGTTATGCTCTGTGCAAACTTCTACCAGGCGGCTTCCTCTTTCATTCCTTACTCCCATTACATATTCACCTATTACGTTTCCTTCTCTTCCTTTTCCTACTGTCGAATTCCAGTCCCCCATGACTATTAATTTTCGTCTCCCTTCACTATTTGAATAATTTCTTTTATCTCATCATACATTTCATCAATCTCTTCATCTGAGGAGCTAGTCGGCATATACTTTTACTACTGTCGTAGACGTGGGCTTCGTACCCTATCTGGTACGAATCCATCACCAGTAAGCAGTATTCAAGCAGTGGGCGAACAAGTGTACTGTAACCTACTTCCTTTGTTTTCGGACTGAATTTCCTTAGGATTATTCCAATGAATCTGTCTGGCATCTGCCTTACCGACGATTAATTTTATATGGTCATTCCATTTTAAGTCACTCCTAACGCCTAATCCCAGATAATTTATGGAATTAACTGCTTCCAGTTGCTGACCTGATATATTGTAGCAAAATGATAAAGGATCTTTCTTTCTGTGTATTCGCAGCACATTACACATTCAATTGCCGTTCCCTTAACAATTCGTCAATTCGTTGCAGATCCTCCTGCATTTCAGTACAATTTTACATTGTTACAACCTTTCGATATACTACAGTATCATCCGCAAAAAGCCTCAGGGGACTTCCGATGTTATCCACAGGGTCATATACAGTTACGGTCCTACGACACTCCCCTGCGGCACACCTGAAATCACTCTTGCTTCGGAAGACTTCTCTCCATTGAGAATGACATGCTGCGTTCTGTTATCTAGGAACTCTTCAATCCAATTACACAACTGATCTGATAGTCCATATACTCTTACTTTGTTCATTAAACAACTGTGGGGAACTGTATCAAACGCCTTGCGGAAGTCAAGAAATAAGCCATCTGCGTGGGAACCCGTGTCTATGGCCCTCTAAGTCTCGTGGACGAATAGCGCGAGCTGGGTTTCACGCGATCGTCTTTTTCGAAACCCATGCTGATTCCTACACAGTAGATTTGTAGTCTCCAGAAAAATCATTATAGTCGAACATAATACGTGTTCCATAATTCTACAACTGATTGACGTTAGACATATTGGTCTATAGTTCTGCACATCTGTTCGACGTCCCTTCTTGAAAATGGGGATGAGGATGACCTGTGCTCTTTTCCTTCGCGTACTCTGTGTAAAATCGAACTGGTATCCCATCAGGTCGAGCGGCCTTTCCTCTTTTTAGCGATTTTAAGTGTTTTTCTAACCCTCTGTCATCTATTTTGATATCTGCAATTTTATCTGTGCGACACATGGGACTGTCTGTCGTGATGTTCCCTTGGTGGTCGTAAGTAAATATAATCATTTGCTTGAGCTTTGGTTGAGCACGTAGATTCTTTTTTTTTTCTTTTTTTGTTTTTTACGTGGAGGATCTGAAGCTCTCCACTTCATTGGACTGTGATTTAAACTCCATGTTTCATCAACAGCGACAATTCGACACAAGAATCCTTTACCTTCTCCGTCGAATCGCCGTTTGAGCAAGGTTGCAGTGTCCAGGGGTTTCTGCTTCACTTCTTCAACTCGTTTGTTGGTATACGGAATACCAATGTTGGAAGAATTCACGTGGCTTCGGAGAGTTCCTCGCAAGTCGCACTGCGATCTTCTTCAAGAGTATATGCCACAAATTTCACAATTCATTCATCTGTTGACGTTTTCGGCTTTCCGGGTCCGGATTATCGTCTATATGTACGCGACCACCACGAAAACCATTAACTCAACGTGAGATTGTAATACGGTCCACTGCAAACTCACCATAAACTTCAGTTAATGCACTGTGGGTTTTTGTCGTTTTTTTTTTCTGCATAAAGTTTCGCTCTTGATGTACGACCTCTGGTCTTAAACGGTCACAGTACACGAGACACCTGCAGAGTCCATTTCTACCTTTCGCCAATTTTATTTTAGAGTACACAACGAAAAAGGCACGCACTTCTTCCTTAAGTTCAGAACTTCATCTGACGTAATTTTCATTGTTGTTGCATCGCACAATCCAAAGTAATACCAATCGGAGCATTATTTATGAAATGTCCCTCGTACATGTCGATGAAACAGATACAGCACTAGACCAATTTTGGGCCGCTATAACGAATGGGAATGTAAAATTTCGCTTTAAAAATCATTTTGTTTGTAACGCGAATCAAATCGACTGTTTCTATCGGCAATGGGTGTCGCGTGAAAGGTATGATGAGCACTGGTTGTTTGCGCTGACTACAGCTACACATCGCAACAAATAAATTGCAAATGTCTTCCGACACACCAAAGAAAATGGACCTGACGACTGTTGAGAGGGATTCCCTACATGGTGAATTATTTTGACACTACAGCATAATTAATTTATTGTTATTTCGCAACACCGATCCTCTATATTGGCAAAACTAGAATCGAAGGCTCTCTATTGCTCAGTGTCTTACAGGTAGCGGGCGAAAAGTTGATTGATGACCTCACGGGAGTGCGGGCTGGAGAGGGCAAGTAGCTCGACGTGAGCGGGGGAATGTTTTGTTTGTCTAGAAGTGCCGATAACTCACGGCCGTGCGCACCTCGTACCTATCAGCTGATTTGGCAAAAATTACACACACACAAGTAACATTGGTTCGTGAATACACACTGTAGAGGGAGAATAATCTTTAAATATGGCACTTACTTGTAGTTTTTTTTATACAGCGCAATTGGTAAACACTATCAGTGTAAATGTGAATTTTAATTTCGTATTACGTCATAATGTATTTTACTTTGCTTTCTTATCAGTAAATTAATGAATATTTGAATTTATATTTTTTTCTTTTCTGTAAGCTAGCGTCTCATTTAGTTTTATCACGCTAGCGCCCCACAGGTTGAGAATCGCTGGTCTAGGTGTTATCGATGTCTAGACTATCATTTCTCCACTCATTATGTGAAAGTCTTACAGTCGCGTGTCGTCTTAAGTTGGGTCATTTCGTTTTTCCTTTTTCTTATTGTTACTGCTCATTTATCTCTAAACTCTGGTTCAAGACTAGAGGGATTACGAATTAATTAGGAAATTCGATTACGCGAAACTCAGCTCGCTCTCTTCTCGCATTATATCCTCGATGCCATAGATAGGAAACGGATCTGACGCGGTGTTCCTGGAACGTCAAAATGTCTTTGATAAAGTCTGCAGGACCATTTCAGTGTATTCCGAAGCCTCTGTTTTGTCATCAGCCATGACAGCTGCAGAAGAAGCTTTTCTAATTTCCGTCCCTGTATCCTCAAGGTATATTTGTAGCAGGTACTCAAGTACGTAATTGAGTGGTCTTACAAACACCTTTGAAGACTGCACTGGTTGCCACGTGATTCTTACAATGTGAATCTAATTTAGATGCAAAATTCACTAATTCTCTGTAAACCCACACATTTACTGAAACGTCTTCTAAACACAATACATTCTTTTATGAGATGTCTAACCAGGTTTGCCGTCGTATCGAAAGTTCTTGGTGGACAGGATGCAGCACGTTATCCTGGATGGAGAGTCAAACACTTAAGTAATCTAATACGAGCTCCATCGATGCGTAATATGTGGTGATCATATTATACATGAACAACTTAGCAGATGGTATTTTCATATCGGGCTTCTTATTCTGTCCGGTAAAAGGAATGTGGTAACATCCTCGCATCTAAGTTAGATTCATATGTGACGAAACACGTGGAAACCAGTCTTCAAAGGTGTTTCCAACACCATTCAGAACAACGTAGAACAACTTCTTCCGCCGTCGTTCGAACCTCTGATAGAGATAGACAACATCTCGCATGTGAAGCCTCATTTTTTGTTGCCTATAGTTGTGTTCGTCCGGAAGTATCTTCCATGAGAAGGCCAACGACTCAGGAGATCTATCAACGCCTGATGAGTCATCACTGCCGCAACGTCATGGAAAGCAAACATCCATCGAGACCGTGGCAGCATACGTGGAGTGCAGTTCATAGACTACTACTGTCAACGGCAGTGCGATGGACGTGGTATATCCTCATCAATTGTCACACAGAACCGGCTGAACGCCATTAGTATGTACGATTCTCCCCTTTGCGTGACGTGTGGATTGTTGGACATGGCTAAATGTGCAGCGTGGCGAGGGACGTCTGGATGCTGACGCGTCGAATATTGGTCTCCCTTCGGCACACCATCAATACAGAGGTTAAATCGGATGCACTTCTTTTACCAGACACTACGTTCTTTCCCAAATGTAAGACGTATGCGGTCAACTGGATCGCTGGACACTCGACACAGTACATGGTTTCGCGAGGTTTATTGTCTGTGATGGATAATTGGATACACTTACAAAGCAACATGAGCTCATACGTAGTCATACGAAATACGTAACTTACGAACTTACTCTGCGAACTATCTAGGAAGCGTATTTCACAATCAGCTCGGCAGCTGGGGTGTCCCAGGTGTGAGACGGCTCGTGGGTTCGATAGTTTAAGGACGACAACGTACTCGGTTTATGCATGTTGGCGTATTGCACATTCAGAAGACGGCTATTCCCCTCCTGTTGGCGCCATATGTGATTGGATATAGTTTATGAATCCTACCAACGGCGGTAAAAGGCTATGACGACTCACATAATGTTCCGATAAATGGTCGGCACCAAAAATAGGGACGTCGCCCCAATGGTGGGGATGAATTACGTTTATCCGGCTGGACAGAAGATTTATGATGCATCACCTCGTGCTGCTGGGGATGTGATGCTGATGACTCCGTGTGTTGTGCTTAAAAGCCACATACTATATTCTGGATTAAAATAGTGCAGGATTAGTTTATTACGCTAACTCCAGCTATTCTACTGGATTCATTTTTTCGGTTCTTTCATTTTACAGAAAACTTTAAGATGGCGTTTGCCTCAAAGAAATGAGGTCCGTGACTAAATTAACTTCGATATCCTAACTTTTCACAGCTGTTCTTCCATGAAAAAGCTACAGCTAAGAAAAACGATGTCGTTCAATACGTGACATTATAACTCAGCCAAGTGTAAGACACACAAAGAAATATAATCGTAGTTCTACTTCTGGATGGTACCAACCGGAAAGTTGGCTTTGCGGCTGTGAAGAAAAAATGCACTGTTTTAGTTTCCGTATTTTCTGTATGGACGTTGTGGGGCGACGGGTGGAAAATTTACTAGTGTTGCCTTTCTCAACACAGGCTCTCTAACTAGTGTTGGCAAAAAGGAAGTGATTAGCAAAAACGTGATGCCTGTAATTAAAGTTCACTGTGCCCACTCTGGTGGAGAAATAAAGTTATTGATCACTGAAGTTCGTTTTGCTGAGGATTTAGGATGATGTCTGGGAGTCATAAGAAATGCAGTTTACTATAACAATTTTCACTGTATTCTGAAAACGATAAAGCCTTAAGTTCCAGACAAAAGTTTACCCAAACAATGCTACTATCAGCTCTTGTACAATCAGAGCTGTTCAGTTTATTGCGCGGATCCTATTATCCCTAGATAACGAAACTGTTCAATAACTGTTATGTAAATGTTCAAAGTGAATGGTCGCCAAAATTTCATGTTAATACTCATCAAACGCCACGCTAGTAATGGTGGAAGGTCTTTCCTGCGGCGACACGTGAAAATACGATGTACACAAACTGAGAATAAATCACTGAAGTCCGCAATTAACACTTTACCCCAATGCGAACTCATAGTTATGTGCATAACGAGTTACGTAATACGGCATCCAAGGCTGTTCTTTGCAACTGCACAAACGCGACGCGGCTTCCGACACAGAGTGCACGCTGATACAAATCTAGAAGAGAACTGGGGCCTGAATACAACTCGCAGGGCTCTTATTCCTATAGCCGCGGTGCGGACTACCGAAGGCGCAGCCGACAACATTGGCCTTCCTGACTAGCCACTGGGGCTAGTAGAGCACCACTTCAAGTTACTAAATAATTAATTGCTTCATTCGCTGAAGGCCGATGAAGCTCTCAATTTACTTATGCTATCAGCACACGGGTAAGTATCCATAATATTCTGATGTGGCTAGGTTAAATACTTTTGGCAGGAGAATTATTTTAGTTGCACTGCATGCAACAGATGAGCTTTGAACTTGCCCTTTGGAGAGACGCTACAGCTATAGTTTTATAGCTACCTTTTGGAAACTTCTCACATCTTTATTATAGCGTATCTCCATTCTACCTAATTGTAAACATCCTAGCTTTACTAATCACTTACATAATCTATCATGCTTTCGTACTTTTAGAACACAAAAACAGAAAATCATGAATTTCAACCATAATATTACTTTGTGAGATCCAGCACGCTATTTCCATTAAATTAAATGAAAAAGAAATCCGAATAAAAATTAAGTTTCTAGCTCCTTCCTGTTGTGCTGATGATTTTTACGTAAAACGTCCAAATTTCTAAAACTGTTAAAGTTACTAAACTGAAACTTAACACATTATTTTAACATCACTCCTGATGCTATTAACTTTTCAGATTATTTACTTTACTTTTAAGGTATTGTGCAACATTCGTTACGTCACAGCTAGTTACAGCGGACTAGGCTGGCACACAATGGAAAGCATATGAATTCTATATGGTGTTAGTAGGCTGCTTCCCTACAAGGTGATGTAATGTGGAGAAAAGACGGTTTTAGAAATATAGCCAAATCAAAAAAAAAAGTGAAAAACGTAAGGCGTTAATGAAGAACATTGATAACGTAGTTCCACTGCCACTTTTAGGAACCATAAGTGTGAAGGAGAAACTTAGTGAGGCAAAAATACTTTCAAGCAAAGAGCATATAAAGGTTAAAAAGGAACATGGCTTTTTGTCCAGAACAACAGTTCGCATTTTCTTTCGCTGGAGCTCAGACTCCCTTACTTGGACATGATGAGAAGGTTTCATTAAATGAAGGGGTATTTAGAAGATTAGTAAATTTTGCATTTGCATCAGATTCACGGGTGAAGAATAACTGCAGTCTTCAGTGGTGTCTCTAAGGCCATGCAGAATGATATACTTGAGTGCCCTTACAATTATAGCATGAGGAGATAAGGATGGAAATCAGAAAAATTTCCTTCGTAGTTGTCACGGCTGATGCCAAGTTATGCTTCAGAACACACCCAAATCGTCCTTTTCCTATAGTACGTATCGAATGGAGGAATAATATATATATATATATATATATATATATATGTGTGTGTGTGTGTGTGTGTGTGTGTGTGTGTGTGTGTGTGTGTGTGTGTTTTCTTTATTCCAGAAAATCGGACTGCACGTGGCACACCAAAACATATGTTAGAACAACTGAACATAATCCTTGAAGGAAATGGACAAAAAAATAATAGCTCAGACATTTGATGGTGCAAATCTCACGATAGGCAAAGAAAGCAGCAGTTCAAGCAAAAATAAAAGCAGCTTGTGGTAGCGCTCATTTCATTCACTGTTATGCATATCAACTTAATGTAATAATGACAAATGCAGCAGGTATTATATAAACTGCATGAATATTTTTCTCTTAATATCTTGGCTATTCCAAAATTTTTCTCAAGATCACCACAACATGTGTCCATTTTCTAGAAGCATTAGGACGTCAGTATTAAACACAGTTCATGGAACATTTTCAGCCTTTAAAAAACTGCCTTACTGAAATTTGGTCAACATCAAATGCAGATCAACCAATTCAGAAGAAACAAAAATTATAAAATACCTGAATCATAATTTCAAGTTTTGGTTAGAGCCTTCTCAACAGATTTTCCTTCACCTTTAAATAATTCACAACGAAACGCAATGTAGAAAAATTTGTATCTTTAAATCTAATTTGAAAGCTACTTTTTTATAATTAAGAATCTTAAAGTACTGTGAGAATCCTTCAAAGACACACATGGCAGGAGCCAAGGAAGTGTGTGAATGTATTTGTGTTGATATGATGGACAGATATTCTTCCACAAAACACTCAGTAGCTGCTAAATTGTTCAACAAGAAATGCTTCACTCATTTTAAGAATGAACATCCTACAGAAGAGAGAGTACTGACCACTGAAGGTCCTCTCACGATTGACAAAGAAAAGCGTGATACTGAACTAAAATTATTCTACTATTGGACTGATATACATGAATACTGCAAGTAAATGAGCTCCTGAAAATTATCTTGGAAAATAGCCTACACGATTTTCTTAGTGTAATTACGAAACTGACAAAAATTCTCTTCACAGTTCCCATAAGTATGTCAGACACAGAACTCTCCTGTTCAACACTAAAAGGAATAAAAACTTTTCCGAAAACCACCATAAATTTGGAAATCCTAAAAGCGCTTGCTGTGCTTTCACTGGAGAAAAGTTTCCTCAGCTGCTGTCCAGAAATCTAGGAGAAAGTTATTGGTCTTTCCATACAAATTAAAACAATAAGAATGACTTTCAATTTTAAATGAACAGATGAATCTTTAGCTGTAACAATTTAAGGTAAAGGAAGTAATACATGTTTGATTTTGTTCTTTTAGGATTTTATCAAGTTTCTGAATAATTTTTTTTGTTTCCTTTAACAATTTTTAACAAAAAAGGCAAAAGTTCTGGAGCAGAACCCCTCACTTATGTGAGCTACAAGCCGCCACTGGTCACGTAGACTCAACCGATACACGTAAGACACAACTCATACACTGAATAGAAAGGGGGGATCGTACGCAGAGGACGAAAGCCCATCCCGATTAGACAGATGAATAATCCTTCGCCCGGTGGGGAGGGGCGGGGGCGAGTGCCTCCCTGTAAAGAAGGCGATGCGACTCTTCTTTGCAGTAATACCCATCGACACCTGGACAAAATTTTAGCCTCGTAGTAAGACTGACAACTTGCAAATTCGTGCACTTTACTGCACGTAAGAGCACAGTATCCTCGATAAAAGTTCACAACTTGAGTGAGTAATGTCTTACAAATATTTGGGAGCTTTTCGAGCTATGAAGTTGTTTAGTTAGCGCTAATAACAGACCACTATTTACTGGTAGGATACTGGAAAACTGGAGTTTGCCTACAATAGTGTTTGCATACAATAGTCATACGGCCCATATTTGAATACCGCTCCAGCGTAAGGGACGTTTATCA
The DNA here is from genome assembly GCF_023864345.2 of Schistocerca serialis cubense. Lineage (NCBI taxonomy): Eukaryota > Metazoa > Arthropoda > Insecta > Orthoptera > Acrididae > Schistocerca > Schistocerca serialis. The sequence goes on from NC_064640.1 coordinate 8,787,929, forward strand.
GGTCTGTCTAACAGAGGACATTGAACGGGCAGCGAGAAGGGAGGTGCGAACAGTCGCAGGCTTGCTTGCCATTGCAGGGCGTATAAGAGAAATGTCGAACAATCTTAAATGACGGGTCGAAGAAAGACGCCGTACATCTTGGGCGAAACTGCTTAGAAATGATCACGAATAGGTTTTCAGGAATATTCTCCCGTTGTATAGAGCTGTCACAGATAAAATGAAGCAAGAGGCGTAAAAGCAGTCATTTTTGCTATGCTCAATTCGTGAATGAAACGAGTAGAAATTTTATATGGTCTAACAGAAGTACGCTTTGCTACACATTTCACAGTAATTTGCAGAGTACACGATATCTGATCAAAAATATCGGGACACGTTTATGTAATGCGTAATTGACAAGATGATGTCAAGAGACGTACAAAAGGAGGCGGGGAAAGGTGCGTTGTCCGTGGAGGGGCAGTAACAGCAGAAAGGAGTTCGCTTACTACGAACGTAGACTGGTCGTTCCATAAGTCACATTTCGACACTTCTAAAGCTGTGCCAATTCGACTGCTGCTAATGTGATTGTAAAATGGAAACAAGAAGGAACGACCACCAAGCAGACCTCATGGAGTGACGTTTACAGACGGTCAAATATTGCGGAGGGTGGTTCTAAAAATCGGATGAATCACTCGTGACTTCCAAAGTGGTAGCAGCTTTGTTGCTAGCACAAAGAGTTCAAAACGAGGCACTGGTCGAGCTGCTCCTCGTAAGCCACACATTTCTATAGTCGTGTAAAAAGTTGCGTCACTGGACTGTGGATGACTGGAAACTAACGATGAATCTCTGTATACCCTGTGGCAATCCAATGAAAGGTTTTGTGCTCGGCGAACGCCTGGAAAACGTCACCTACCATCGTGTGTCGTGCCAACAGTGAAGTATGGAAAAGGCAGTGTTATGTTGTGGGGATGTTTTTCGTAGATAGGGTGTGGTCTTCTTATTACATCTAAGGAAATACTAGATGCGGAACACACTTTACACCATTGTGTACTGCGTACAGAAGATGGACAGTTCGGAGTCGGTGATTTTATCAGCATGACAGTGCACCCTGTCATAAAGAAGCATCTCTATGGCGATAGTACGCTGACAATAATATTCCTGAAATGGACTGGCCTGCCCAGGGTCCGACATAAGCCCAGTGGAACACGTTTGGGACGAGCGAGAACGTCGACTTTGCCCTAGCCCCAGCGCCCGACACTACTACCTTCTCCGGTTTCGGTTCGAGCGGAAGAATGGGCTGTCATTCCTCCACATGACATTCAGACACCTAACTGAAAGTGTGTCCACAGTTCGAGCCATCATAAAGACGAAGAGTGAACATATCCTCTATTAATGTCCATTTATAGGTGTCCAGATACTTTTTATCAGACAATGTAGATGTAACGTGGCGGAGAACGCATGTCATTATTTATCATCTCCCCCGAAACCTACTTCACATACGATAGCCAACAGAGAGAACACACGCTCGTACTATTTCTCTGGTGTCACCATTCTCTGACTTTTTAGCCATCTTCTATACAATATAGACGATAGTAATGAGGTTTTGGACTACGCTAGAAAGACAATATGCCTGAAGTTAGGAGTAAACGTTCACACTGAACTTACTGACGACATTTTAACGCCACCTTTTACGAAAAATACTCTTTAGACCAGTGGTCGTCAAACTGTTTTGCAATACTGACTTCATGGAGCGGCACCTCTGGCCGCATATGAACCGATGGTATCATTAACTAACTGTACCTGGCCACACTTTGCTGTGGACCAGTCTCCTTAAACAGAAAACAAAGAAAAGAAAAAAGCACACATTTCTATTATAGACGGGAACTGATATACGTCCTTATTTCCTTCTCTTCGGTGTGTCTATTCACCTCCCTCTCCCCCACTCTTTGTCCATCTCTCCTCCTCCCCCTCTCTCTGTCCATCTTCTCCTCTCTCCCTCCCTCTCCTTCCAGTTTTCTATGTCAATTTCTTCCCACTCCCCTATCCATCTCCATCCACCCCCCCCCCCTCTCTCTCTGACCTTGAGCCTTGTTTATTGTCATTGCAAATTCAGGTTCCGTAGCAGTAATCTATTCACAAACGCATAAGCCATAATACAACTTCCTTGTTTGTTAACAACGTTTCCACCACTGTATTCTGTAAGCGTTTACAAACGTATGGACAACATACTTCTTAATATATACTGGGTGATCAAAAAGTCGGTATAAATTTGAAAACTGAATAAATCACGGAATAATGTAGATAGAGAGGTACAAATCAACACACATGCTTAGAATGACATGGGGTTTTATTAGAACCAAAAAATACAAAAGTTAAAAAAATGTCCGACAGATGGCGCTACGTCTGGTCAAAATAGCAATAATCAGCATAACAAAGTAAGACAAAACAAAGACGATGTTCTTTACAGGAAATGCTCAATATGTCCACCATCATTCCTCAATAATACCTGTAGTCTAGGAATAGTGTTGTGAACAGCACTGTAAAGCATGTCCGGAGTTATGGTGAGGCATTGGCGTCGGATGTTGTCTTTCAGCATCCCTAGAGATATCGGTCCATCACGATACACTTGCGACTTCAGGTAACCCCAAAGCCAATAATTGCACAGACTGAGGTCTGGGGACCTGGGAGGCCAAGCATGACGAAAGTGGCGGCTGAGCACGCGCTGAACTAGCACATTCCCCATTCTGACAATACAGCTTCACTAAAAGTGCCTATTCAGGTAACGTCAACATGCTGCGACTGCTGGCGCATCTTCTGATTCTCTCTCTCATTACAGTTCCTTTTATACACGATTGTCATGCGCAGTCACTGTCGTTTTGCTGTACAGCGCCATCTGTCGGACATTTTGTGAACTTTGTTTTTTTGGTTCTAATAAAACCCCATGTCATTCCAAGCACATGTATCAATTTTTACCTCTCTATCTACATTATTCCGTGGTTTATTAAGTTTTCAAATTTATACTGACTTTTTGATCACTCGGTATATACAGGGTTTCCCATTTATCTTGACCACCCTAAATAACTGTTATCCAGATGCAAATTACAAAATGTTTCAAGCAAATGTTCTTTAGCTGTCAGGGGGACATTAATCAGCATGATTGCCTTCGTTGTAGCTGTATTTTTTATTCGGTAATTCATTCCTTCTCCTAAAGACCTATTAAAAAATATATCGCAGTGTACCATTCACAAACAGAACGTTATTAATTACATAACACAACACTGACGTTGACGCCCCCAGCGCTTAGTGCAGGTACTCGGGGTAATGGAACACATCCACGTGCTGACAATGACAGAGGACAAATGTAAACATGGGTAGAATGCACACCCGTCATTTCGTCAACCACCGTCAGCTGAAGAGTTGTGTGAGTAGAATGTACACCAACGAAGAGAAGGTAGAAATGCTACTCATCTATAGGAAATGCAAGTTAGCAGAACAGCAATTAAAATACTGTTTTCTTATGTACGGGTACATTCAGTGCAGTAGTTTAGTCCTTTTAAATACGGTTGGTAGAGTAAGCATACAGTTAAGGCTGTCCTTCCTACAAACTGCTTTGACATAACGTTTCTTTTATTGTTGTTGTTGTAGCTGTTGTTGTTGTAGCTGTTGTTTTTGAAGGTAGGCGAAATGCTACGCATGCAGCGGAACTGTACAGAGAGCTATTTCCTGACAAAAACCCACCTTCCCGACGGATGTTTTCTCCTCTTGTTGCGAAGCTTCAGGAAACGAAGTTTCAACCCACGACAAGCAATCATCGTAGCACTCGCACAGACGGAGCTGCCGAAGTTACTGTTCTCGCTTCCGTTGCTATGAATCCACGTGTGACCACACGACAGTTGAACACGAGATTGGCATTCTTAAAACCAGTGTACATCGTATTCTCTCACGTCACCGGTTCCATCCTTACCATGTACATCTACATCAAGAATTGCATGGGAATGGTTTCCAGAATCGTGTACAGTTCTGTCAGTGGCCACAGTTGCAAATCCTCGTCAACCGGAACTTCTTTTCCAGTGTTCTATTTACCGATGAATGTTCCTTCTCAAATAAAGGACAGGATGCTTGGTACCACAATTATTGGCCGTTATTTTATCAATGGTAGTCTAAACAGCACAGCGTATGCCAACTTCCTCAGACGATTTCTTCCTCCTCTTCTGGATGAAGTGCCGCTAAGAACCAGAATGCTTATGTGGTTTCAACACGATGGATGTCGAGCACATAATGCCGTGCGTGCACGTCGTTTTCTGAACCGAAGGTATCCTGCCAGATGGATTGGTCGAGGAGGAACAGTTACCTGGCCTGCTAGGTCTCCTGATTTAAATCCTCTGGACTTTTTTCTTTGTGGATGCCTTAAAGACGTTGTCTATCGCGATATTCCAACAACTCCGGTGTACATGCAGGAACGTATCGTGCATGCTTGTAATTCTCTTCAGCAGGCAACACTGTAAGCAGTAAACAATTCTTTAATTCAACGAGTGTACCAGTGGATCGGTGTCCAGGGTCACTACTTTGAGCACCTTTGAATGTTCTACTCCTGGTCAATGCTACAGCAGAGTCAAAGTCAACTTTGTGTTTTTTTTTTCACTTGATTTGCATTTGTTTTCTGACAACTCCAGCAAGTAGATAACTTTGTCATCCCAGGCTCAAAGTCAACGTTGTGTTATGTAATTAATAACATTGTGTTTCAGTGAATGGTACATTGTGATACATTTTTGAATAGGTCTTTAGGAGATGAAATGAATTACCGAATATAAATACAGGATGCCATTTAAAAAAGTCATACTGCAGTTCACATTTTTGCACAATACAAAGCTACAACGAAGGCAATCATGCAGACTGATGTCCCCCTGACAGCTAAAGAACATTTGCTTCAAACATTTTGTAATTTGAATCTGGACAAATAGTTGTTTAGGGTGGTCAACATAAATGGGACATCATATATATATATATATATATATATATATATATATATATATATATATATATATATTTTGTGTGTATTTAAAATTATGTAGTCTATATGTGTCTAAACACTCATAGAAATGTGTAAGAATTTGAAGTAAATCGAAAAGGTACATTAAGAGATTTGTGGCAACAATGTTAAATCTGTATAAGTATTGGGGCAACAGCAGTATGGGGCCACTCTGCATTGTTGCCAGATAAATCCAAGATGGTGGGGATGACATCATCCAAGATGGCGGAATTTGGTGGAGAGAAGATCAATTGGGCTACCTCCACTAACCGAACCCCCTCCCCTCCTCCTGAAAAATGGCAGGAAATTCAAATTCCAATAGCATAATGCACCACACACCCGTTATCTCTAATAAGCAAAGAAAATCGCTGCAAGATAGTTCACTTGCGCTACCTCCACTAACCTAAGTCACCCGACTTCCACTTCCTCCTGCCAACTGGAGCCAAGTTTGAATTTTTGCGCTACACAATGGTGTTTCGCTACCAACCTAAGAAAATTGCGGGAAGATATATCACTTGTACTAACCTAAGTCATCCGACCGCCACCTCCTCCTACCAACTGGCGCCAAGTTTCAATTCCAACACGATAATTCATCACGACGCAGTTGTCTCTACTAAACAATGAAAATCACAGGTAGATAGGTCACTTGGCCTACCTCCACTAACCTAAGTCACCCGACAACCACCTCTTCCCACGAACTGGCACCAAGTTTGAATTTTGGAGGTAAAAAAAGGTCAATTCGCGTATCTCTACTAAGCCAAGAAAATTGCATGAAAAAAAGTACACTTGTACTAACCTCAGCCACCTGACCGCCACCTCCTCCAAAGGATTCATTGGAAAAAGGACTCTGGCATAAGTCTTTATTATTTAACGATATTCATGCAGATGTGTTCACCATGAGGGCAGGACTCCAACTGACTTAGTACACATCGCCACCACCAGAGGGCGCTCTCGTGAGGTCAGGTGGTGACACAAGTACCGTAATACAAGATGGCGGCACACAGTATGTTCACCACGAGATCCGGACTTCAACTGACTAAGTACATATCGCCACCACCAGAGGGCGCTGTCTTGACGTGAGGTGATGATGCAAGTACCGTTATTCAAGATGGTGGCATACAATGTGTTCACCACGAGACCTAGTACTCAGTACCACCAGCAGAGGGTGCTGTCGTCTGTTTCGTGATGTAATCCAAGATGGTGGGGGGAATGGCGGGATAACGACTCTGGACACAAGTCTGTATTTTGTAGGCAGTTTCTGCACCACGAGATCTAGACTCCAACGGACCTAGTGCACAGCACTGCCACCAGATGGTGCTGTCTTCCCTCATGTGACATAACCAAAGATGTTGGTCTGGAGGGCGAAAATGGGGCGAAAATGTCTCAGCCTGCTCTGGGTTGCGGTATAGAGTAAGGAAGGACTGAACTCTATTTATTTTGAAACAATTTATTTAGGGGTGGAGTATATTTATCATAGTGACACAAAACAAACGCTCTAACATGCTTGGGGCCATCTCACACAGCCCACAGACTCGTAAACTACTACTAAATAACGCTCTCCAGACACACAAACAACTCCTAATTTTCCGAAATAATTTCAGTACAGAAATGCTCCTAAATAAAGCAGCACAGTGATTTGTAGACACACTCAGTACTCGTAACCTTTCCAACTAGCGCATGGCACAGCCTACAGGCTTGCTCGCAAAATACTTCAATCAATGCGCACAAGCACTGCCACCCTGTCAACTATAGCACAAAGTGACGCGGTCGCCAGTCGTCAAACCGCGCACAGACCACCGCCCAGGTCCCGTAAGCATGAGACGTCGACATCTCATTCATACTTGGCTCATGAGAAATTGCTACCCAAATACGTATTCACCTAGACTCCGCGTCCGTCGTGACCACGCGGGAGTGCAGGTGCTCCAAGGGTCGCGCACAGCCGCGAGCCGCGAGCCGCTGCCGAACTCGGCACAAACTCGCCTGCTTCTATTTTCGTGTATACAGTCACGCTTATACTGACGTCACAGAATTCCGAGACGCGCTCACACGAGACACCTCCGAGCAGCACATGTCTTTACCGCCAACGACAGAATAGCACAGGGCGCATTGCTCGTAGCGCGACGTGACGCACCCGTTTAACCGTACTCAACAACCCAGCGTGGCTCTCGCCTCGTCGCGAAACGTCTGCATGGCGACTCGCCATCTGAAACGTTCTCAATGTTATTCTTACGTCACATGGCTTTGTAAAAAAAGTAAGAACCTAGTCGACCTCTCGGCAATTGTATATTGTACCAGCAATAGTTAACGTTCGCTTTCTTGATGTCTCAGTTGTATGCACGGAAATTCTTGCCCTAACAGAACCTGTTTACGAAAATAATATCCAATTCACTCGTCCCAGGGCAGCTAACATGATACCCTTCCTGCTCTCAACATACACAAACGTCCTCACCGCTATATCGCAGCACAAAGGATGTGAAAGAATCGAGCACTATCTTTGGCTCTTATCGAATTTACTGGTGGTGGTGGTTAGTGTTTAACGTCCCGTCGACAACGAGGTCATTAGAGACGGAGCGCAAGCTCGGGTTCAGGAAGGATTGGGAAGGAAATCGGCCGTGCCCTTTCAAATGAACCATCCCGGCATTTGCCTGAAACGATTTAGGGAAATCACGGAAAACCTAAATCAGGATGGCCGGAGACGGGATTGAACCGTCGTCCTCCCGAATGCGAGTCCAGTGTGCTAACCACTGCGCCACCTCGCTCGGTCGAATTTACTCTCCGAATAACTGATACCACCGATATCGAAGCACGGTCCGCCTTTCTTTTCTTCCTTCTGCACACGAGATTTTCAGCGGTTATTTTACACAGATCGCCAAATTGTACTGACAATTAAATCATACAAACTACCATACATATCGTCAAATACGGAAACACTCTTACAATAGGTCTCATAGTCACCCTCTCTACTCATGCCATAAAATAAACCATACTAACTTTACAATGCAATGTATACACATTTTACACAATGTAAGCCACAGTAACTTTACAATACAATATATACACATTTTACACAAACAGTGCAGTTATCTTTTATATCTGTACAGCACCCGAAAAAATTATTGTACGCCTACACTCACACAGGCTATATGTCACGATGCTCCCCAGACCTAGGGAAGCACCGTCAGCCTTTTTTTTCATTCAACAGACGTGACATTCGGCACCATACAAAATCATCCCGTTTACATCAGAGCACCCTCAGCGGACCGAAGTCGCACTCAGAACTCATTTACAAATTTGTGATCGTTTCCCCTCGGCACAAACGCGTTACTATTTCTGCTCCAAACATACTCGCTTTTCTACACACATCTCCATACCTGGGGATTACAAGAACATACGTATTTTCGCATGCTTCACCATAATATCATTCCATTTTTGCGGTGCTTCTCGAATGAAGCACTAGGCGGTCTCCTACCGATCGCTAACGCAACATAATTGCCAAGATATAGACAGGAAATTATTTCTCTACAAACTCCAAACTTTAGCGAGGTGCAGCGTGCTGTAAACCACTGAGTAACTAGAAACAAATAGAGGAAACTCATATTTCCACTCTCGAATACTGAAGTCGGTCATGTAACACATTCCAAATCATCCCTATAATTTACAACCCAACTAAGGTCTTTCATATGTCTAGAGAACAGGCAAACGTGTCTTCCACACATCACAATGGATCTTTTCTCAACTAAATAAAGGCACGAAACGTGCAGAAACAGTCGACCAAACAATTTACATGGGAGGGAATAACGGTCCAGCGCAAACGCATCTCCATACACAGTCTTATCAAATTTCCACTTGATCACAAAAGCCGCCCAACACATACTACGTATTAGTTCGCTATTCGGTCGTCTAGACGAGGGTAAAGCTTTCCCAGATACAATCCTTCACTCGAACAGGCCACTGCATTCGGACGGCTGCTAGTATTAACAGAAAACGTGAATCATTACCACCATAGGCCAAGCGTTCACGGAGTAATTCGGGAAAATCCGTCACATATATCTTTTATCCTTATACTTACAATTAAATTTTACGTTTGCGGGCTCAATGGAACGGCTGGCGACCGCGTCACTTTGTGCTCTAGTTGACAGGGTGTGGGGGGTGGTAGTGCTTGTGCGCAGTGATTGCGAGCAAAGCGATATTTGGTGGTGGCGATGTGTACTAAGTCAGTTGGAGTCCTGCCCTCATGGTGAACACATCTGCATGAATTTCGTTAAATAATAAAGACTTATGCCAGAGTCCTTTTTCCAATGAATCCTTTGGAGGAGGTGGCGGTCAGGTGGCTGAGGTTAGTACAAGTGTACTTTTTTTCATGCAATTTTCTTGGCTTAGTAGAGATACGCGAATTGACCTTTTTTTACCTCCAAAATTCAAACTTGGTGCCAGTTCGTGGGAAGAGGTGGTTGTCGGGTGACTTAGGTTAGTGGAGGTAGGCCAAGTGACCTATCTACCTGTGATTTTCATTGTTTAGTAGAGACAACTGCGTCGTGATGAATTATCGTGTTGGAATTGAAACTTGGCGCCAGTTGGTAGGAGGAGGTGGCGGTCGGATGACTTAGGTTAGTACAAGTGATATATCTTCCCGCAATTTTCTTAGGTTGGTAGCGAAACACCATTGTGTAGCGCAGAAATTCAAACTTGGCTCCAGTTGGCAGGAGGAAGTGGAAGTCGGGTGACTTAGGTTAGTGGAGGTAGCGCAAGTGAACTATCTTGCAGCGATTTTCTTTGCTTATTAGAGATAACAGGTGTGTGGTGCATTATGCTATTGTAAATGAACTTTCTGCCATTTTTCAGGGGGAGGGGAGGGTGTTAGGTTAGTGGAGGTAGCCCAATTGATCTTCTCACCAGAATTCAAACTTCCCACCAAAATCCGCCATCTTGGATGATGTAATACGCTGTTGCCATGTCTCCACACCACCATCTTGGATGACGTCATCACCGCCATCTTGGATTCATATGGCAACAATGCAGAGTGGCCCCATATCGTTATTGCCCTAGTACTTGTATATTAATACCTAAGAGTGTGCCCGTTTTAGAATTCAATGTTGTGTCAAAAAATTTCAAACCAATCGGTCAAGAATTTTCGGAGATTAACGATTTTTAACAAACCAACATTTTCATTTTATAACGTTTCTCTTTTTATTACATATATACCGGATGACGTTCTATTAGTTATGTAAGAAAACTTGAGAATGTGAATGCAATGCTGCGTCAAAATTTCAAAACAATCCATCAAGAACTTCCGGCGATCTGAGATTTTGGATGTATATTTATATATATAGGCTTTGCAACTATTACTAATCGCAAATCTCCGAAAGTGTTTGACCTTATGCTTTAAAATTTTGATACAACATTGCATCGGAGGACGCATGTGTTTTATGTCCTATTTTTTAACATGTTATATATAATTTTTCATAATTTAAATAATAGGAAAAATACGTACCTAAACCTTCGCCTGTACTAGAACGCAACGTTGTGTCTACAGGGTGTTACAAAAAGGTACGGCCAAACTTTCAGGAAACATTCCTCACACACAAAGAAAGAAAATATGTTATGTGGACATGTGTCCGGAAACGCTTACTTTCCATGTTAGAGCTCATTTTATTGCTTGTCTTCAAATTACATTAATCATGGAATGGAAACACACAGCAACAGAACGTACCAGCGTGACTTCAAACACTTTGTTACAGGAAAGGTGAAATGTCCTCCGTTAGCGAGGATACATGCATCCACCCTCCGTCGCATGGAATCCCTTATGCGCTGATGCAGCTCTGGAGAATGGCGTATTGTATCACAGCCGTCCACAATGCGAGCACGAAGAGTCTCTACATACGGTACCGGGGTTGCTTAGACAAGAGCTTTCAAATGCCCCCATAAATGAAAGTCAAGAAGGTTGAGGTCAGGAGAGCGTGGAGGCCATGGAATTGGTCCGCCTCTACCAATCCATCGGTCACCGAATCTGTTGTTGAGAAGCGTACGAACATTTCGACTGAAATGTGCAGGAGCTCCATCGTGCATGAACCACATGTTGTGTCGTACTTGTAAAGGCACATGTTCTAACAGCACAGGTAGAGTATCCCGTATGAAATGATGATAACGTGCTCCATTGAGCGTAGGTGGACGAAACTAAAATGAGCTCTAACTTGGAAATAAAGCGTTTCCAGACACATGTCCACATAGCATCTTTTCTTTATTTGTGTGTGAGGAATGTTTTCTGGATGTTTGGCCGTACCTTTTTGTAACACCCTGTATATTTAAAAGTAATTTTTCGAGTACTTTCAGGGTAGGACGTTTTCATTTACATTTTTATTTATAGTGAGATTGGTAACCTACACAAATTACTATGTTATGAGTCCCCAATAGACTTACTTTAGTAAGGGTGCGATAAGTTTGTTCCGGCCCCAAAGTAATGATCGTTAGAAGTCGGGAAACTTGGTTTCAACTGTTCTCTATTTCAGGTAGCTACCTGCCTCAACACACCAAAGTTTTGACACTAGTTGCCTGACGAAGTGTTGTTGCGTTGTCTGATGAGCAGGTGAATGATTAATAACAATAATGGCATTTATATTATTATTATTGTTATTATTCACATATGGGCCCAACAGGACCACGCGAGGTACAATCTGTCAGTGTTGCTTTTGATGGGTGGCCTTCCTTTCTGTCCAAATTTGTTTCCTCCTTTCAGGATGGAGTCTCTTTCATTCGCCAGACCACGGTGTTCCAGTCTGAATTTCGCTCTAACCAACTTTCCAAACAAATATCTTTTGTCTGAATGTTTTCCTGTCTGTAGCGTCTGCCTGAGTTACACCAGCTACTTTAAGATCCTCCTCAATAGCGGCGGTCCATGTAATGGGCTGAGTTTTTATCTTACTCCTGATTTCGTAGAATTCTACTATTTCTTTTGTCAATCTGGTGGGTACCATTTTTTTAACGTGCCCATAAAATTTAAGTCTTCGTATTCTCATGTCACCATGTATGTCTGTGTATTCTTCTATTCCCTTATTACTTCTCAGCCATTAAGTTTCCCCATCAGTAATTTTGGTGCCTAATATTTTCGTAATAATCTTTCTTTCTTTCTTTTGAATTTCATCTGTATCCCTCTTTCTATTTAAAATTAAATTTTCTGCTCCATAAAGACATCCAGGTTTGATTACAGTGCTGTAATAAATGGCTCTGAGCACTATGGGACTCAACTTCCGTGGTCATAAGTCCCCTAGAACTTAGAACTACTTAAACCTAACTAACCTAAGGACAGCACACAACACCCAGCCATCACGAGGTAGAGAAAATCCCTGACCCCGCCGGGAATCGAACCCGGGAACCCGGGCGTGGGAAGCGAGAACGCTACCGCACGACCACGAGATGCGGGCGGTGCTGTAATACCTAAGTTTACTGAATTTTGAAAGTAATTTTCTTATTATGAATATTTTGTGTTAATCTGAATGAGGTTGACATTTTTTTGACAGCAAACTTCATTTGCAGCATTTTCCAGACCGTTTTCTTGTATGATTTCCCCTAAGTATTTAAACTAAGAAACCCTTTTTATTTTTTCATATTTCGCGTTCAAAAACTTGTTTGTTGCATCTCATATATTCCGTATTTTGGAATGATATTTGTAGTCCTACTTTTTTCGCAACTTCTTTGAGAATTTGAATTTTCTATAATAATATCCCTAGTTAAAACTACCAGATCATCTGCAAAGGATAGGCAATCTCTCTAATATTACTTCTACCTAACTTGATTGATTGCTCTATATTTTGACTCGACTTTTGCTCTCGATTTTCTGTAATTACCTTTTCCAGAACACAGTCGTACTCATATTTAAATGCATTATTCAATATGAGACACGATCAGAGCTGTTTACTAAATGTTTCCAATGTAGTTTCTCTTCTACTCATTACGTTTTACTACAACAGCCTTAGTTTAATTCCATATTGCTTGCTACAAATACGTACCCAATTTGAGGATGACCATCACTGCAATGTGCATTCACCAGTCTATGTTAATCTTGGGTGAAAATTTATACCGTAGCAGACGATCAATGCGAGTTGCGCAAGCCTGTCATTTTTCATTACTTGAAGACAAACAATGAAAGATTACCCCTCTGACATCTGGTAAGCCCGCAGTGGCCACGCTACTTACCCCTTTGTCGCTGAGGTAAGTGGCAAGTGTTACGTAGGTCACGACCGAATTCACTGAAGTCAATTCAAATATTGCTGTCTCTAAAAGTATTTATGTTTAAGGGTTTCCAGAAATTACTGCCTTTTGTTTTATTCCTCAATTTTTGTTTCCCGTTATGGAAAATAAAACTGAAGAATAAAACAAAATGCGACTGGCTGCAGTTATTTGTGGAAACCTTTATTCATCACAGTTGCAGAGTTCCACATCCATAGTAGATACAAGTTGTATTTTCGTTTGTTACTGAGCAGAAAAGTACACTCTTAAGAAGCTCTTAAAGTTAGATGACACGTTGGGATTTTGTTTGTTAGTTCCTAGACGCTTATTATTTTAAAATACGGCTGGACAACCGCGGGCCGCACGAGTATTTGACTCAGGCCGCTGTTTTACGACGACTGCTTTAGACAAACATTAAGAAATAATAATTTTATCACTCAACCTTCCTAAATACTGAGAGAATTTTATTTTAGTTTCTTAAGCGAATGACTGATTGGGAACACTGTTGCACGAGTGTCTGAAATCTTTTGTAACTCTATACCTGTTTTAGAAATATAAGGTCCTCGTAATTGTGCGTAAAATTGTAACAAATTTTTTTCGTCATACCATACTAGGTTCCTTCATATGAAATTTTACCTTCTCTAGACAGAAAGAAGTACGGTCGTTTTTAAACGGGTCATGATTAAACTTTTAACTGACAATGTTGGTCTCACGCAGAACAGATTTCCAGTAGTCGTTGTACGAGCACTAAGAGTCTCGAAGCACTGGCAGTATTGCTCCTTTCACCTTCTAGCTACGCTTAATTGGCTGGTTCAAATGGCTCTGAGCACTATGGGACTTAACATCTGAGGTCAGCAGTCCCCTAGAACTTAGAACCACCTAAACCTAACTAACCTAAGGACATCACACACATCCATGCCCGCGGCAGGATTCGAACCTGCGACCGTAGCGGTCGCGCAGTTCCAGACTGTTGTGCCTAGAACCGCTCGGCCACTCCGGCCGGCTGCGCTTAATTGCTAGCGCCCATCTTTGAGTGTTGTGTTTTGTTACTAATGGACGGTGGGATGCACGAAAACTCTGAACTGTCGTGTCTTTGAATTCGATCGCGAAAGAGGGCAGATTTTGGAAATTCACTTTTTAAAATATACAAAGGTACAGCAAACTCATTTACATACAAATAAAATACTGTTTTAGACACTAGAAGGATTTATTGCTTACAAGCAACATGCTTTACTTTTTAAACAAATCAAATTAATGTTCTATACATTCAACATTACATTCCGAAATCCCTAATTACTTGAACAGAACATTACAGAAACTTTTTCTCAAAAATTTAAAGCAGTGCCAAATAAAGGACTAAAGGGGAATTTAATAACACTAAACAATTAATTTCCTTAAGTTTCAGAAACAGAACAAATGAACACACTTAGGAGAGTAGACGCTGTAGAGTGTCTGCATCACCCACGAATTTTGTAAGGATTGTTCGCCACGACTCCCATCAAGTACTTATTGGAAAGCGCTGCCTTCGAAACGCGATGTTTATGCAGCAGTTACTAGGGAATGAGTGCAGGCAACAACTAAGGTCAGCAAAGTACTGAGTGTGCCAATATGTGCCAGTTTCAACAAGGTTCACTGCCTCGCAGCAAATCGTTGTGTCAAGGTCGCACGTGTTGCATCATACGACTTTACGAGAGAGCTCTCCCTCATGCATATGTAAAACTGCTTCCGACGGGCCTTTCTCTTGATATAGGCATTAAAACTAACTAAAGACGTTGCATTAACATTTCCTTCAATGTTTCGTCTTCTATATTTTCCCTCAGCAGGTAACTGCAAGGTTTTTTGTAAAATTTTTACAATGCCATCTCAATTAATGGGCTTTATCAGAAATAATGCCTCCGATTAAACTTACAATTTCATTTTACAAAACAGTACATCGAGCCCGTCTTTACGAATGTCTTCTCCCAGTTGGAGGTATTCCAGCCATAGAAATTCCCAACCCTTTAAGTACAGCTTTTAGACGTACGATGAGATAGGTGTATATGGATGGACTTAAAAACTAACCACAACCTGCATAAAAATTTCTCGCTGTTCAACCCGCGCCATGCTTGAGTTGAAATTCGAGCTTTCGAAGCAATCCACTCTCTTCCTCGGCAGGATCTGACAGTGAGAGAAGTTATGGCTCTAAAGCCCTTATCTCAGAACGTATTGACTCACAGGATAACGCCTGCTGCTTAACAATCTGATTGCAAGTGAGCTGTCTCTGTTGTTACTGGTGGTGCCAGCACGATTAGGTGGTGAAATTTCTCTTACGTATTTTTTTAAGTTTTTTATCTCAGCACAATAATTATCTTTGGCAGCTTCAACCACTCCAGTGTGACAACAATCTGTTTAAATTTAAGCCACGTTTTCTATTTTATTTTTTTCATTACGCTGTGTGCCAGAAATTCAACGTATATTCTTTCCAGAGGTAACTTACACGTTATTTTTCTTCATATGAGACATGCGACCGTTCAGAATGTATTGTGACTCTCCGTCAATTTCTAAGTAGAATGAACCAAATTTTACTATCTACTACTAGCTGGCATACCCAAAAACAGGAATAGCATCACGCTTATGTCAAATATTATCAGACAAACTAATCACGACGGCGTGCTGAAGTGTAATACCACCGAACTTTTTATTCTGCTCCCAATACCATTTGAGGTATTACATGTCATGCTTTGCTGATGCAAGTTGCAATCAGCTGCCGACAGAGGACCCTGAATTGTAATGTGTAACAAGGCGATGTGGGACGTAACTATGTCGATGGGTGAAAAAGAGTGTGCTGTTGTCAAGTTTCTAACCACAGAAAATGTGCCCCCGATTGAAATCCATAGAAAAACGAAAGCTGCTTCACGGTGGCCACAGGCCACACACGAGCGCTGAGAAATCTGTAAAAATCGTCTCCATACAGTCCCGACTTGGCCCCATCCAATTTTCATCCGTTTCCAACGCTTGAAGAACACCTTCGAGGATTTCACATTGACAGTGACGCAGCAGTGCAAGCAGAGGCTCGGTCAACAAAGTCAATGTTGTACAATGACGGTATCAACAAACTTGCCTCTAGTTGGGAGACATGTGTTTGCCGCCAGAGTGGCTATGCTGTGAAATAAATACGTAAACACGAAGAATAAAGACACAAAATGTTAATATAGTTGGTATTATTTAAAACGCTTTAAGAGGTTTCACATAAAAAATTCGAAGGCATTATTTTTTAAGCACGTCCTCGTATAAAAATGGTTCAAATGACTCTGAGCACTATGGGACTTAACTCCTGAGGTCACCAGTCCCCTAGAACTTAGAACTACTTAAACCTAAATAGCCTAAAGACATCACACACATCCATGCCCGAAGCAGGATTCGAACCTGCGCCGTAGCGGTAGCGCGGTTCCAGACTGTAGCGCCTAGAACCGCTCGACCACCCCGGCCGGCCGTCCTCGTATAATTGGTCGGTGCGCACATGATGATTCCGAAACACTAAATATTGATATTAAAATGAGACTGAAGTGTTTATAGTGTACGTCAAAGTAATTATTATCATCAGATCCTATCATGAACCATACATCCCCACCCCCTTCGACGACTTCGTCACCACAGTGGGCTAAGGAGCATGGTGATATATTTTTGATATCCTGACACCGTGATCCGTTGTCCATTGTCCCAGTGATATTGAGTACCACTTCACATACTACCATATCACACGCTACGTAAGCTGCGAATCCACATCTCGACCCAGGGTACCATCTCATTCCCTGCCAGATATCAACGGTTTGTAAACTACATCACAAGGGCGAAGGTATGCCAGCGTGCAATCACAGGGGTTGTCACGAAGTCGTTACTGATCAGTGTATATCTCTGTGCGTTTTAAACTGCTCTACGAAATTTCCATGTTTTGCTGTCTGGTCACATGATCCGCGACACAGCGCAAAAACAGAATTAACCAATGGAACTTAATAAACAAAAATAAGCCGTGGGAAGATATGAGTCGACCACAATATTACTGCACCTGGGACTGGGGGCGCTTATCCTGAGTTTTTATCCTCATGTTTAACGACGACACGCTCAACAACTTCATAGTATATGCTCAACTGTTCTGAAAGCACTCAAAGTACGATGCGTTTTCCTTGATCACAACTGTACTTGTTTAACATAACGTCACCGCATATTCCCCATAACGGCCACGGGAGGCCAAGTGCAATAATATCGTGGTCGGCTAGTATGCAGTAGTGCTATCATCGTACGAGTGACCTCGAGCTGCAAACAGCCGCAGAGCCGACAAGAGTGGATTTCCCCCTTCAAAAGTCGATGTGAGCCATGACTCACCTAGCTCGTGATGGGGTGGAGGAGGTGGGAGGAAGAGAAAGAGGTAGAGAAGGACAGAGAGAGAGAGAGAGAGAGAGAGAGAGAGAGAGAGAGAGAGAGGAGTGGGGGGGGGAGGGGAAGGGGGGAGAGGTGGGGGCACTTTGGCTGTAAGGCTGTAAGCTGGTCACGCAAATCGTCGCACTGTGTCATCATTCGTTCTTTAAACGATGCTTCGGAAAGGGACTTCCCTGACAAGCAAATATGAAAATGTAGTCTGAAACATTGTTGACTCAATGCACAGAACACGGAAACGTGATAAGAGTAATGCGCGGAGTATGCACAAGCAGCTGTTTCCCCTCGATATGATGGGCGTTGAAACTGTACGAGATAAGAGTAACGTGCGATAAGAGAAATATTTTACGCGTCTTCGCAGGTACTGTAAGGGAATTTTCTAATTTTATTTGCTTTTCTTCCACGTTAATCACTATGTAAACTATTCGTGAAATATACACTACTGGCCATTAAAATTGCTACACATCGAAGATGACGTGCTACAGAATCGAAATTTAACCGACAGCAAGAAGATGCTGTGATATGCAAATGATTAGGTTTTCAGAGAATTCACACAAGGTTGGCGCCGGCGGCGCCACCTACAACGTGCTGACATGAGGAAAGTTTCCAACCGATTTTTCATACACAAACAGCAGCTGACCGGCGTTGCCTGGTGAAACGTTGTTGTGATGCCTCGTGTAAGGAGGAGAAATGCGTACCATCACGTTTCCGACTTTGATAAAGGTCGAATTGTAGCCTATCGCGATTGCGGTTTATCGTATCGCGACACTGCTGCTCGCGTTGGTCGAGATCCAATGCCTGTTAGCAGAATATGAAATCGTTGGGTTCAGGAGGGTAACACGGAACGCCGTGCTGGATTCCAACGGCCTCGTATCACGAGCAGTCGAGATGACAGGCATGGCTGTAACGGATCGTGCACCCACGTCTCGATCTCTGAGTCAACAGATGGGGACGTTTGCAAGACAACAACCATCTGCACGAACAGTTCGACGACGTTTGCAGCAGCATGGACTATCAGCTCGGAGACCGTGGCTGCGGTTACCCTTGACGCTGCATCACAGACAGGAGTGCCTGCGATAGTGTACTCAACGCTGAACCTGGGTGCACGAATGGCAAAACGTCATTTTTTCGGATGAATCCAGGTTCTGTTTACAGCATCATGATGGTCGCATCCGTGTTTGGCGACATCGCGGTGAACACACATTGGAAGCGTGTATTCGTCGTCGCCATACTGGCGTATCACCCGGCGTGATGGTATGGGGTGCCATTGGTTACACGTCTCGGTCACCTCTTGTTCGCATTGATGTCACTTTGAACAGTTAACGTTACATTTCAGATGTGTTACGACCCGTGGGTCTACCCTTCATTCGATCCCTGCGATACCCTACATTTCAGCAGGATAATGCACGACTGCGTGTTGCAGGTCCTGTACGGGCCTTTATGGATACAGAAAATGTTCGACTGTTGCCCTGGCCAGCACATTCTCCAGATCTCTCACCAATTGAAAACGTCTGGTCAATGGTGGCCAAGCAACTGGCTCGTCACAATACGCCAGTCACTACTCTTGATGAACTGTGGTATTGTGTTTAAGCTGCATGGGCAGCTGTACCTGTACACGCCATCCGAGCTCTGTTTGACACAATGCCCAGGCGTATCAAGGCCGTTATTACTGCCAGAGGTGGTTGTTCTGGGTACTGATTTCTCAGGATCTATGCACCCAAATTGCGTGAAAATGTAATCACATGTCAGTAGTAGTATAATATATTTGTCAAATGAATACCCGTTTATCATCTGCATTTCTTCTTGGTGTAGCAATTTTAATGGCCAGTAGTGTAGTATTTAATGTCCTATAAGAATATACACTCCTGGAAATGGAAAAAAGAACACATTGACACCGGTGTGTCAGACCCACCATACTTGCTCCGGACACTGCGAGAGGGCTGTACAAGCAATGATCACACGCACGACACAGCGGACACACCAGGAACCGCGGTGTTGGCCGTCGAATGGCGCTAGCTGCGCAGCATTTGTGCACCGCCGCCGTCAGTGTCAGCCAGTTTGCCGTGGCATACGGAGCTCCATCGCAGTCTTTAACACTGGTAGCATGCCGCGACAGCGTGGACGTGAACCGTATGTGCAGTTGACGGACTTTGAGCGAGGGCGTATAGTGGGCATGCGGGAGGCCGGGTGGACGTACCGCCGAATTGCTCAACACGTGGGGCGTGAGGTCTCCACAGTACATCGATGTTGTCGCCAGTGGTCGGCGGAAGGTGCACGTGCCCGTCGACCTGGGACCGGACCGCAGCGACGCACGGATGCACGCCAAGACCGTAGGATCCTACGCAGTGCCGTAGGGGACCGCACCGCCACTTCCCAGCAAATTAGGGACACTGTTGCTCCTGGGGTATCGGCGAGGACCATTCGCAACCGTCTCCATGAAGCTGGGCTACGGTCCCGCACACCGTTAGGCCGTCTTCCGCTCACGCCCCAACATCGTGCAGCCCGCCTCCAGTGGTGTCGCGACAGGCGTGAATGGAGGGACGAATGGAGACGTGTCGTCTTCAGCGATGAGAGTCGCTTCTGCCTTGGTGCCAATGATGGTCGTATGCGTGTTTGGCGCCGTGCAGGTGAGCGCCACAATCAGGACTGCATACGACCGAGGCACACAGGGCCAACACCCGGCATCATGGTGTGGGGAGCGATCTCCTACACTGGCCGTACACCACTGGTGATCGTCGAGGGGACACTGAATAGTGCACGGTACATCCAAACCGTCATCGAACCCATCGTTCTACCAATCCTAGACCGGCAAGGGAACTTGCTGTTCCAACAGGACAATGCACGTTCGCATGTATCCCGTGCCACCCAACGTGCTCTAGAAGGTGTAAGTCAACTACCCTGGCCAGCAAGATCTCCGGATCTGTCCCCCATTGAGCATGTTTGGGACTGGATGAAGCGTCGTCTCACGCGGTCTGCACGTCCAGCACGAACGCTGGTCCAACTGAGGCGCCAGGTGGAAATGGCATGGCAAGCCGTTCCACAGGACTACATCCAGCATCTCTACGATCGTCTCCATGGGAGAATAGCAGCCTGCATTGCTGCGAAAGGTGGATATACACTGTACTAGTGCCGACATTGTGCATGCTCTGTTGCCTGTGTCTAGGTGCCTGTGGTTCTGTCAGTGTGATCATGTGATGTATCTGACCCCAGGAATGTGTCAATAAAGTTTCCCCTTCCTGGGACAATGAATTCACGGTGTTCTTATTTCAATTTCCAGGAGTGTAGTTTCTCGGTCAAAATGGAAAAATAGGAAACTAAATGGTTCAAATGACTCTGAGCACTATGGGACTTAACTTCTGAGGTCA
Organism: Schistocerca serialis cubense; assembly: GCF_023864345.2. Classification (NCBI taxonomy): domain Eukaryota; kingdom Metazoa; phylum Arthropoda; class Insecta; order Orthoptera; family Acrididae; genus Schistocerca; species Schistocerca serialis. Next base: position 8,808,935 of record NC_064640.1, read on the forward strand.
TAATTCCCCTAGAACTTAGAACTACTTAAACCTAACTAGCCTAAAGACATCACACACATCCATGCCCGAGGCAGGATTCGAACCTGCGACCGTAGCGGTCACGCAGTTCCAGACTGATGCGCCTAGAACCGCACGGTCACACCAACCGGCTAGAAACTAAATTACGCCTTATTTGAACTTGATAGGAGTGTTATTGGAACGCATGGCCGCGCATAATTTCAGTAAGATCTCTACAAAAACACTCACTAATTTTACAAATAACGTGTTGGTAGCATATTACTGGGAAAGTAAAAAGAAAACAGAAACCGAACTGTTTCTTTCTTTATCTGGCTCATTTATTATTTCATTAGATGTAATCAATGGAATCAGTCTCACTAGCCAAAAAGAAATCTCAAAGTATCTTTATCATATTTTTTTCTTTTTCATTAGTTATCGAAAATACTTGTAATGCAAATAACAAAGTTTAATTGGCAGCAAGGAAATTGCATGTATTTCATCACGATATAGAGCATCGTAAACCTGGTAATTAGTATCACCATTTGTTAATAAACGTGTGGCTCCTTTCGAAGAAGTCTTATGTTTGCCTGGAGCTCAACTCAAATTATCATCCTTTTCACCAAACCACGATGCACTCGACCTTCGTTTGTAATAAAGAGCATTACGGTGCCGATACACGAAAGGTTAGATTTCAAACTGTACCATCTGTGTGGGAAGCGTCCCCATATCTGCAGTATTTTCACGAAACAATGTGCGTATTACGCCATTGAAAAGACGTCACGATTTGAGCTCAGATTATGAAGAGCTGCACATCTTCAGACTACCTTCTCTAAATTTCTCTGACATAACAACATACTCAGGTAAATACCATTCAAGAATATTCGTCAGATAAATCTGAAGGTCAGATCGTTCGTTGAACAGATTTTTAATCTTAAACCTTCTTTGCTGAGCTCCAATGTATTGCAAAAACCAGTTCTTGGAACTGGGGATACTAACTACAGCTTCCAATTATATTTATTCCTTAATTAAATCTGTCATAAATAATAAATCTCTTTTTCAAACCAACATCTCAGTTTATAAAGCTAATACTAGAAACAATAATCATCACAATGATTTAAAATCACATTCTTTGGTCGAGCAGTTGCATCGATGATGTACTGTGCGAGTTACTCAATACGATCCGGCAGCAAACCCGAGAATCGTATTTGCAACAGATCCTTCGGGAGAGCACGAAAAGTCACATCTGCAAATATTCATTGCAGTAATGCGATCAGTGTAATATCTTTTGTAAATTGCTTTTCTCTTTGATGATTCTTGGGTACCACTGTTTAAGAATTATCATATGCACCTCAGTGTAGTATACAGTCACATGTTTTGTGAGAAGTTTGTTTTTATTCCTTAAATAAAAATGTGTTTCAGATTTTATGACCTATTCCAGACGAATCTGTGGAAGAGACATTAACATACCTATTTTCTTGTAAATATGCAGTATAATATGTTTTAAATTCTTGACGATCCCCTCAGTGTGGATATATGGGAAAAAAGTACATCTAATCTAATCTGTCAGCACGTACATTCACCCTATTCCACTATGCCATCCATTCTTTTCATGATGAAGCGAATTTTACGACTATATACCTTTACATACTACGCAAGCCACAGTAGAATGCTTTGCGGAGGGCACTTCATACTAGTATTACAGAATTTTTGTACTACTGCATTCGCGTATTGAGTGAGGAAAAAAATTAGTGCCTGCATGGACATGTACGAGCCGAAAAAAAATACTGTCTGCATGCACATGTACGCGCCCTAATCTGTCATTACTTATTGCGAAACTTATGATGTTATAAGCAGAATGTTCTCTGTCTTCCACGAATGGCAGTAACTAAACAGTACTTCGTGGGAATAACAGCGACTTCCTTGCATGAATCCCCATTTAAGGTCCCTGAATATATCGTTTCCGCTTTCGCATGGGTTATACGGACCTATTATAATCCTAGCAACACTTCACTGAATAACATAGATTCTTGCTAGCACGCATGTTTGACAAGAGTTCGGAATGCAGTAACAGTACTCTAAATTGGTGCCACTGGCGTCTTGTATGCGGTTTCGTTTGCAGATGTACTGCATGTTCTTCCAACAAATCTTTACGCCGCTTCTTCGTATTCTTATTATACAATGTGTCGCTCCATACAGTCACTACTAACCTGACACTAACGTGTACTTTTTCTATATTATGGGCATTATTTTGCATTCATGCACATTTAAGAAGGCTGTCTCTATACAGGGTGATTCAGGTGCCCCTACCTCTGCCGGTTTATACAACCCGCAACATCATAGGTGGACTTTATCAAACATATATATACTTTTTCCTATTATTTAAATTATGAAAAATTATGTATAACATGTTAAAAACTAGGACATAAAACACACGCGTCTCCCGATGCAACGTTGTATCAAAATTTTAAAGCATAAGGTCAAACACTTTCGGAGATTTGCGATTAGTAATAGTTGCAATGCCTATATATATAAAAATATATATACAAACATAGATGTTCGTTTCTCCAAAATCTCAGATCGCCGGAAGTTCTTGATGGATTGTTTTGAAATTTTGACACAGCGTTGCATTCAAATTCTCAAGTGTTCTTACATACCTAATAGAACGTCATCCGGTATATATGTAATAAAAAGAGAAACGTTATAAAATGAAAATGTTGGTTTGTTAAAAATCGTTAATCTCCGAAAATTCTTGACCGATTGCTTTGAAATTTTTTTACACAACATTGAATTCAAAAACGGGCGCGCTTTTAGGTACCAATATACAAGTACTAGGGCAACAGCGGTATGGGGCCACTCTGCATTGTTGCCAGATGTAACCGATTATTTTATGCTCTTTTTTAAGTTCCCAAAACTGGTGGGTAAAATTTACACAAACGTCAGTTCTACATGAAGACCAAAAGAGGTTGAACGTGGGAAGCAATTCGTGCAGTCGCAAACGTTTATAGAGTGGTAGGAGGGAGTGGCATGAACAACATACAGCAAATCCTGACTGCTGGGGGCTGAGTGTGGGAGTGAAGGTGTGTTTGAATATCACTTTTGTATGTTTGTCTTGTATAACTCTAAAACTACAGCCTCTAGCGAAAGCGTAACCTGCTACAAAATTTAATTGCATTAAACTTCCTACAAAAGGGTCTGTTCATTTTTTCTGTAGTACCAATAGTTTGCTCGTAGCGACAGAGAAGTAAGCATTACTCTTGTCGACAGCAAGTGCCATGAGCGAATTGAGCCAAAACAAGGCACATAGTGTATATGGTCTGCTGTGCAGATGACGTCACTGCAATACACATAAAAAGATAAATGGAAGTAAGAAAAGAAATGAAATCCAATAACTCTGTAACGAGCCGCCGGAGCCAGTCTATTCCGTGAACCTAAATACTCAGAAGATCTACTTGAACAACCTCTGAAAGTCTGTTGGTGGAGTTTAGCTTTACTCTGTGAATGAAATCAGTGGACAAAACAGTATCGTCTTTGTCAGTTAGTTAAGCTCCGTTGGCGGAACCTATTACTGTTTGAAGAGTCATACAGAGTGTTACAGAACTCGACGGCAAAATATCAGGGACGGATTCCTCGTATAACAAGAAGGAAAAAAGTCTATTAAACATTGGCCCAAAAACATGTATTTTAATACCTATGAGCACATCATCTTCGATACTGTGAAACAAATCTTGTTTACTGCAAGTTCTTTGCTTTGCATATTTTGGGAGGAGGTAGTATAGACCGAAAAAAGGAAAAAGTGCCCAGTAAACATGGGCTCTAAAATGTATACTTTAAGAGCTATGAGCATTTGCGGATCTTCCCTACTGTGAACCACGTCTCTTCTATCAAACGAGTGCTCATACTTCTTAAGGTATACATTTTAGAGCCCATTTTTACAAGACCTTTTTTTCTTCTTGTTGTATGAGGAACCCATTCCTGAAGTTTTGTCGTCGAGTCTTAACACACCCTGTAGAAAGGCTGCCGTGGACAATTATAACCTGAAGGATTAATCCTTAAAAGCAATACAGCAATGGCAAACTCCAGTGTGGAAGTGGAATACATTTAACTGTTAATAGGAGCATAATTAGCCATTGTTAGGATATGTGTTCCGTGAAAAAGGTGAATAATCGAAATAAAATGATCTGTACTGTTGTCCTTTGAAAGCAACGCTTTTCCACTTAAAAATCAGGAAGTTTAATATTCATAATTTAAAGAGACGCGTTTTTCGTATTAGGCAAAAGGGTCAAATTCTTTTAGCAACGAAATATGTTCTCCGCGTTAACCATCCTATACCCAAGTCTGATCGCCGCAAAATCAAATTAAGATGTTGGGGAAGGGACGCTACAAACTCCGATTTCTCTTATCTTATCACGACGGTCCTTTTTCCCTGTGTAGATGGGAGTCAACGAATTATTTTCGCATTCGGAGAATAAAATTTCGTGAAAAGATCTCGCCCAGGTGATGACAAACAGTCGAAACTATTTGTAGCATAATGAACTTTTTAGCAGGTTTGGGTTGTATACATAAAAATATCTTATCCAAGCTGTGGATCGTAACCTAAAATAGACAACCTCAAAAATTCTTGGGCATACTCCTTACTTTTAATGTACTTCGTGCCGCCTGCAGTAAGTCAACGTAACTCTTAAGAAATAACAGCTAGGAAACGGATACTGTACATGGCTTTTAGGAATGTTATATAGTATGAAACGTCCCCTTTTGAACAATTATACAAGACTGTGCTTAAACTGACACACAATATTTTTAGCGCAACGCAATCTTTCAAAAATCACTACAAAAGAATGGCCCTGACTAACATTAACCTATACGTTTCACAAATCACTTACCTCACAAAAATCTTGGTTACTCGAGCTACTGCAATAAAGCGAGCGCCACTACTGCCAGCTAAATAAAAGATTCAAACTACAGAAGGCACTAACTACTGATAGGCATAGTTAGCAAATGAAAGAATTTAATACAGAACAAACACTGTATTTACCTTAACAGTCATAATATATATAGCAGTTCATGACAGTCTTACAAATTTCATAACTCCGCCATCTCTCTCCCCACATCCATCACTGCTGGCGGCTCACCTCCAACTGCGCAACGCTACGCGCTGTTCACATCCAGCTGCCCAACACTACAATGGCAGACAACAATGCAAACTAGCCACAGACTGCACACAGCACAGCCAGTGATTTTCGTACAGAGCGCTACGTAACGTGGCCAATAAGAAAACATAAACAGCCTACTTACAATAGGCTTTTGGGTTTGAAAGTGAACTATTCTTTCAGCCGTCTGCGCTGAGTTGGGTAGAAGACAAATTATCTAGCGAATAACGTAAAGACGTCAGTGAGGCTGTAGGCGCACGCCGTTGTGTATAGGAAAGTTGCAACACCGAAAAAGTAGTACCGAAATGCAGAAAGTCTTTTAGATGATCGAGGCTTGATGCAGAGCGTGGTAGCTCATCCTAAACGTAAATAAATGTAAGCGCGTAAATAGGAGGAAATATCCTCTTCTATTCGATTACATTGGTGGTAAATCGTTGGAAACGACAAAAGCCGCAATACCCTGGTCGAGTAACCATCGGAAGTTTCCTGAAGTGCAACGAATTCACGCAAGAAACAAGGGGCTTGTTAAACACTCGTAGAACGATTTTAGTACTGTTGGTCAATCTTTGCACCTTAACAGGAAGGAATGCTACAGAAGAAAGATAACATCCAGAGAAGAACAGAGCGTAACGTCATAGACTTGTTTAATAAACGCTGGAGAGTTACGAGGAAGCTGATCAAAATGCAGTGGCAGACGCAACGAGAGACACGTTGTGCATCACGAAGAGGTGTACTGCTAGAAGTCCGAGAGCTTGAGTTCCAAGAACAATCAAGCCACACATTACTTCCCCACACACACATCTCGCGCAGTAATCGCTCGGGAAAAATCGGAGATACTGAAAATCACGCCGAAGCTTACCGACACCATTCTGTCATTCTGCTCGCGTGTTATTTGCCAACAGAAAGGAAGAATGGAGGGATGGATGGGGGGAGGAGTCGAGTTGTAACTAGAAATATCCTCAGCCACACGCCGTAAAGTGGCTTGAGGAGTGTAGATGAAGATGGTGGAGTCGGATGTAGTGAAGGTAGCTTGCCCTGAGGAGCACAGATGTAGACCTTGCTACAGCAGCGGGTTCTACTAACTCTCTCGTGTGTGTGATGTGCCGTCGTATCTTAATCTTGTTCTATATTGTCTGTGTGCTGTCTTGTGATACTGAAACGACTATGACACGCAGTGGACTGGATCCTCTGGTTCAACTGAACAGATCGTTGACTGGAAATTGTTATGTTCGTCTACTTGGAGACTATTTGCAGCCATTCGTGGACGTCACGTTTCACCGGACCACAATTATCCGCGACTGGTTTGAAGAACATTCTTGACAGTTCGAGAGAATGATACTGTCACCCAGATCGTGCGACACAAATGCCATTGGTCTCTTATGGGACATAATCGTGAGGACAACTTCCTGCACAGACAACACTTTCGCAATTACGGACGACAGTAGAGGCAGCATGGCTCGATATTTCTGTAGGGGACTTCCGACGACTTGTTGAGTCCATCTCACATCGAGATGTTGCACTAAATCGAACAAATTGAGGTCCGACACGACTGTAGGAGGTACCCCGTGACTTTTGTCACGTCAGTGCAAGTTATAAGCTAATACTTTTACGTAAGAGCATCAACATGAGAAGGTAAGATCCGCACCAATTCAAAGTGAAATGTTATTCCTTTCGGCTGCATTGTGCTTTGCCTAATCATCAGGCGTAACATGTAGCGCTGGCAGCTCCTGCCACGTCACACTAAGCTTTTTCTCTCTGTTACTCCATTTAAGAGCCTGGTTAATCGAAAAACTCTGGCATATTTTTCGAACATATTTTGCATCTATATAGGTGACAGTAGGATAACGGAGTAGTTAACTATCGATGCTGTTATTTTGTCGATGATGGCCTGAGAACAATGTGACTGTTACTGGAAATGTCAGCGTGTGAAAAGCGTTTTTAAACAGCTAAGTTAGTTCGGCGTATATCTTGAACTGTGTGCTCCCCTGTAACTATCTGGATAAGTCAGTTCAAACGTCGGAGGGAGGTAAGGGCATAGAATCTCCAGTAGAACCGTGCCTAGTAAAGCATAGTGGTGTCGAAACCGACTTTGGAGTTCAAGACACTTTTACTTCATACATATGCTTCACTGAATATAGCAGAATGTTCTATTCTACGGCAAGGAATTCCTTGCACAGAATGTAAAAATGTACCAAAAGCGGGCATAAAATTTAAGGTTGATAAGCTGCATTTATCATTTACTTTTCATTTGTGCTGGAGATTTACTGAAAATGGGACCTGAAGAATCAAGTACACCTTTCCGTACAATGGTGAAAGAAGTTCTACGAAGCGTAATAAATGCTATTGTGAAATATGTTTTACCACTTTTCACAAGTCGTCGAATAACATCCTACATCAGGCGTCAGTAAACAGTAAGTTTCCGTAAGAGCGTGCAAAAATTTAACAGGACGTAGAGGATGCTACACTGAACAATTTGAGGTAGGGAACCTGGAGTCAGGGAAGCGAGCTTAAAGAGATTACAGGAATTAAATCACATTACTGTGTAGTTTTCTATTTACATTAGCTACAGTTGCAAATAACATCACTGACACAACGAACGTACAATTTGCACTGTGTCTCACAAAATGTGCTGAAACTGACGACAATCAACCTTAATGCATGAAACCAGAGAAAAAGATTCTGACGCACACTGAGAAATATCCCTGGTGTGTTTCGAATCACATCACAGGTAGCTAGAATTCTGCCAACTAATTCCATCTCTGTATCCACTGGGGTCTCATACACAAGTGACTTTAGATACCCTTCCCCCCCACAGGAAATACTCGAGGGTTTTTAGGCCAGGTGACCCTGCAGGCCATGGAATTGGACCTCCCCTTCCAATCCAGGACCAGGAAATATTGTACCAGTCCTGCTCCATCGTATTGTCTGAGTAGCACTGAGTAATGAATGTGTCTATCGTTGATTCATAGCACGTTCTGCCGTGGGACAATATAAATACGATAGAACACTATGGACAAGTAAAGTAAACAAAATTTGCATCATCACTTCCCACTAATCAGGCTCGTCGTCCTTGTTTCCGTGCAGGAAATAAAGGATGTACCTGTAAATGAACAGCACAGTACGTGTAAATTCGTACGCATGTTAGTTGTAAATAACCTGGAAAACCGTACTGCTAGACAAAGCAGTAGACAAGTTTAGTTCCATATCTCCTTAAGCTGGCTCCTTCGACCCCAGGTTACCTCAAATTGTTCAGTGGAGCATTCTCTAGTCCTGTTACATTTTTGCACGCTCTTACAGAAACACAATGTGTACTCGGCATGTTACAGATTTTGCGAATTCTGAGGTTTCTCGAAAGCTGTTGGTAATCAGACTCCTCCTGAATAGGCTGAAATACGCGGACAAAAACATCTCTGCCTCAAGAACGAGAAATGACAGAAAGAAATAGAAAAAAGTGGTAAGAGTATGTGGCTGCTATGCGTATGCGGAGGGCCGAGGTTCGATGCCCGGTACTGCCAGGGGTTTTTCCTTGGTAAGAGGACTGGAATTGAGTGCACCGGCCTCGTGATGCCAACTGAGGAGCTACTTGAGTGAGACTGAGTAGTAGCTGAGAAAGCCGGCAACGGCCTGGAGAGCGGTGTGCTGATCCCATGCCCCCCCCCCCCCCCCCAGTGACACCACTGGCTGAGGGTGACTGGCAGTCTGTTGGTCCCGATTGGCCTATCAGGGTCACCTCCACATCTACGTTTATACTCCACAGCCCACTACACATTGCGTGGCGAAGGTACACACTGCTAGAATTTGCGTATTTTATGAGAGAAGAATTTCTGCTCATATGCCTCTATACGCACCTTAACCTCTCTTATCTTAATCTTATGACCCCTACGCGAGATGTACAATGATGATGGCAGATCTGCAGCACAGTGCTACCTACAGTCACCACTACCTTTGGAATCGGATACTATCAGCTTCTTTCTCTTTGTTATGACCTTGTCTTCAATCTGTACACGTTTAAAAGGAGCTCACATTCAGTACATCAAATGGATTTTTTTACTCAAACCTTTGTGCATTTTCTTACTATCATCGAACGACGATGCTTTTCTGTAGACAACAGCATTGTCAGCGATCAGTCTGCAGAGCTGCTGACCATATCTACGAGGGTGTGTTGGAAAGTAATGCCTCCGATCTTTTTATGTGAAAACTATTATATCTTTCTAAATATAACAAAAGTTATTAACATTGTACATCTTCATTTTTCGTTTCCATATATTTGCACCTCTCCGCCGCTGGAGGGTTCCGAATTGTAGCGTGTAAGACGGTGGTATGTAACGTAATGCGTGAGAGACAGCGTGCTGTAATCCAGTTGGTCCACACACAGTGCACCCCCTCCTTGAGCATGAGCGCTGTCACATCTGACACCTTGGCTTCACTGCCATCCATCACCCCCCATACAGTCCCGACTTCGCCCTATCCGATTTTCATCTGTTTCAAAACGTAACGCACACCTTCGAGGACTTCACTTTGATAGTGATGAAGTGGTGCAAGCAGAGGTGAGGTTGCGTCGCCGCCAACGGAGTCAAAAATTCTATAGTGACGATATCGACAAACTGTTCTTTCGTCGTCACCAGATTGACTATGTTGAGAAATAAATATGTAGACACGAATAATAAAGATCTACAATGTTAATAACGTTTTTTATTTAAAAACCTGTAATAGTTCTCACATAAAAGATTCGGAGGTCTTACTTTCCAGAACGCCCTCGTAATGAATCGAGGATGGTGGTGCAGTGTGAAGATACTGGACTCGCATTCGGAAGGGCGGTGGTTCAAATCCAGGCCCGGCCATCCGGATTTGGAATGTCCGTGCTTTTCTTAAATAACATACAACAAATGCCAGGACGGTTCGTTAGGAAAAGACACGGCCGATTTCCTTCCCCAGTGGCCAGTTATGCTTCGCTTACAGTGGCCTCGTCGTCGATGGGACGTTAAATCTTAATCTTCGTTATTATATGGTAAACGGTTTAGATATTGACAACACTATACGCCCCATTAAGTTTCTTTGGGGTACACTCGATGTTACTTTCGTTTTTGTCGAACATTCGCTGTAATTTACTGGGTTCTATTAGTAAAAAATTCATCGAGCCAATCGCATATCTGTGAAGATAGCCCGTACGATCGTATCTCGGTTCTTAGACGACGACGCGCTGCAGTGTTACTCGTCCTAGCGAGTCTGCCTCTAACTATTCCCCTTCAGACCTGGATAATGCTTATTTATGGAAAGTAATCGTGCCCTCACGAATAAACTTTCATAGTTTCCTTTATTCGTAACTGCCTTATCTTTAATTTTTTCAGAACAGCCACAAATCGCCCTCAGTAGGCTTTATTGGCTGAGTTCGCTCTATAATATTACAAGAGCCTCATCGGTCTCTCTGGAATTTAACACTGTAAAATAAACAACAAAGTGTGACAATATGGGATCTTACACTGACATTAACAAAAATATTCCATTTACAGTGTGGTAACTTAGGTTTGAAGTGCAGTACTTTAAACAAAAGTTAGCCCGCATCTCGTGGTCGTGCGGTAGCGTTCTCGCTTCCCACGCCCGGGTTCCCGGGTTCGATTCCCGGCGGGGTCAGGGATTTTTTCTGCCTCGTGATGGCTGGGTGTTGTGTGCTGTCCTTAGGTTAGTTAGGTTTAATTAGTTCTAAGTTCTAGGGGACTGATGACCATAGATGTTAAGTCCCATAGTGCTCAGAGCCATTTGAACCATTTTTTAAACAAAAGTTATCATACTGTAAATGGAATATGTTCATACATGTCACTGTAAAGGCGGGTCCACACTGAGCGCGCCGCGCCGCGCTGCGCAAAACGGCTGTGCGCGCTCAGTTTGGACGGCGAACCGCGCCGCGCCGCGCCGCGCAGTTTTCCGACTGTCGTCGGTACGTCAAAGGAAGTGGCGCGTTTGCGCGCTCTCAGTTTGGACGGGGCTTGGCTCGCTCCGTGCGCGCGCTCCAACTGGAACACAGTGCGCGCCTCGGAGCGGCGCACTCCCCTCTGTGCGCGGGCTGCAGCAGCGCGGCGCGCTCACTGTGGACCCGCCTTAAGATTCCATATTTTCACACAACATCGTATATTTACCAGAGATTCTGTCGATGTTTTTATAATATTATAGAGCGAAACCGGCAAATAATACCTACTGAGAGTGACTTGCGACTGCCCTCAAAAACTTAATTTCAGCAGTCGCTGTTTCCCCTGCAGGAAATGCCTTTTCTCACTACACTTTTCTTTGTAGGAATGGTCGTTTTCGCTCAGAGCGAGACACGTAAGACTTCTCTCTACGTTTATTTGTATACTTATTAACACGAAAAACTTAACCTTCCTTTCTTTCACTTACAACGCAAATGAAAACATGTAGACGAAAACACGCATTGTCTCGAATTTCAAGTTTGCTGACATCAGTTCTGCCACCATAAAAATAATTTGAAATGAGCATACTGGTCCATCCCGAATAATACACAGTGCGTGTAAACTTCCCGTTGATGCTTTTAGTCAGACATTTTCCACCTTCATGTGCGGCAGCTTCTTTTGATGGTTATGACATTATTGTCAAGGCGCCAACAGAGCCATACATTTAATGACGTCACAACTTTTAGCTGAATTGATATTTTACATAATTTTAAAATTACTTTCGACAGGATTCAGTGCATTATAATTCAAATGAGAAACCCTGTAGAGTAGCGATTCTGTTTTGATGCAAATGAAGATTATAGCCCCCATCTCGTGGTCGTGCGGTAGCGTTCTCGCTTCCCACGCCCGGGTTCCCGGGTTCGATTCCCGGCGGGGTCCGGGATTTTCTCTGCCTCGTGATGGCTGGGTGTTGTGTGCTGTCCTTAGGTTAGTTAGGTTTAAGTAGTTCTACGTTCTAGGGGACTGATGACCATAGATGTTAAGTCCCACAGTGCTCAGAGCCATTTGAACCATTTTTTGAAGATTATAATACGTTGACTGAACGCGTTTTTCAGGACGGCAGAGGGCTAAAAATATACAAAAGCAAAATCTCGTATAAAACTGCAAAACAAAAGATTAATAGAACATTGCACATTAAACGATAGCATTTGAGTTGGGAAGTGCTAACATGGAATCGAATTTGTCAAGGTACTGTCTTTTATAAGTTAATATGTATTCTTATTGGTGTCTTCATTAATTAATCTTCATTAAAATAATGCCTTTTATGTAAAACTAGTTACCTGAATTGAGGTACTTTGACCTCCTACTACGACTGAGATACCTCGAACGTTTCAAAAAGTTGTTTTTTGAAAAGGAACAGAAAGTAAGTGGAGCAGTGCTTTTGATACGGGGCGTGGTGGGAGCAGCTCATGGAAGCTATCTCACACAAAATCTATTACCTCATTGCGACTTTAGATTAAGTTTCGAGAGACCATGCGAGACAAAGTTACTTGGTCATGCAGGTACCGAGGCAGTACATAGTTAATAGAGTGCTAATTAGAAAAATTGTATACAAGATAATTAATAAAATACCAAAAAATGAAGAGTATAGGAATAAATAACACATTGCAGAGAGAAGTTCTTAACTGCTGCGAGGACCTCCTGTACAGAACAGGAGTTCATCATTCAGTTTTTTTCAGTTCTGCTGGAAGCCTATAGAAAATGGAACACGCTGAAACTGAAAATGAAACACGCTGACTATACGGTGGTTCTGACGTTCAGTAAATGTTATTAACGTTCGGCGTGATTTCTAAAAAGAAAACCAAAATCGAAAACTTGAATTACATGATTACAAATAACCGAGAAAATAAAAGTAAAATGATTGGTGTCAAAAATGCGGATAATTTTACGCATTTTAATGTTACATCAAAACCAGCTTTTGTTATGCGAAAGTCAATGCATAAACAAAGAGCTTTCAGTATGAAGCAAGCGGTTGTAATAGCTCTCTGATTAATCGAAACGGTGGTGAATTCAACGGAATCGTACCATAGCGTGCATCTACCATTAGCGAGATACCGTATGCGAATGAAGCTGTGTTTCACAGTCCTAACATTTAGTCTCCGTGATGTGAAGCGTTCACAGACGAACGTCGAAAGAAAGCAAGAGAGATTGGAGTTTACCACAACCTGGTCACCACTGAAGGAGCACTAACTCACTTAGGTAAGTTGGGTAAAGAAAGCGGCCGTGGTCTATCCAAATGGTTCGAGCAAATCATGTTAAACTCATATGAGGACGGCCTGTGAGAGATAAAATTCCTTCTGCTCTAGATTGTGTCTAGCGGTGTGCCACATCGTTACATCAGCGTACACGAATCTTTAGGGGAATTCTGTCTTGTCCTCAAAACCCTGATATGACGACTGCATGCGTCAACAATGAAACGAGGCTTGTCAGAAAAAGAAGTCTCTATTTCTCAAGGAGTGGTGATTTTCATTGCCCCATTTTTGATATGCAATACGATACTGAGTGAAGGAAACGAATCACTCTGAAAACTCTGCATTTGGTGTCAGCAGATGTTGAAATAGGCGGTATTTCTTGTTGATACTTTTGGATGTACCGAAGCTGCATAAACTACATCGTCTCTTCGTACGTAGAGCAACTATGCGTCACTGTATGCCACCTTATAAGACAAATTATATTCTCTGTCTACAAAGTAAGTAGTAAAATAATGTTGGTATGTACCCATTCCCGTCTTTTTATCATATTACACATGCAACTACATTGCAAGTATGCGATCAACTGACCTAGCTGACGACGCATAAACGGGTTTGTTCTTGAAGATATCGTTACAGAACAAGGTTTTTTTCCACTTTAACGATCGAAGTACTGGTTTTCAAGACGAGCATTCTATGCAACACTATTGACTGACAACGATACATGTAATAATACATTTAAGTGATTTACAACTGTCAGACGTATATTATTCAATGTGAGCTTTACACAGAACTATCAGTGCAACTGTTTGCCTGTCGAGCAATAAAGAGAAAAATTGTTGGAGGTTAACACCCCGTCGACATCCAGATCCTTAGAGACCGAACACCCAGCTCAGTTGGAGAGGTTTGCGGCAGACAATCAACCTAGGCCTTTTTAATGAGCCATCTTGCATCTGCAATGAAATTCAATTCTGCACATAATAAGCTACTAAATAAAAGATATTCCATCCGGTTTATTTATCAGATGTCTGTACACAAGGTGTGTCGAAAATTGTGACGGATACATACCGTCAAAAAACAATGTTCATTTGGACCTTTTCTCGAAAAGAAATTTGGTAAGAAACTTTTGCAAGCATAAAGTGTCACTGCTATATGACATATGAGACTGTTTGCCCGAACATCCGCTTATCTCCATCAGACGAGAGCATTATTAAGAACGGTTCACTTAGTTACATAATTTTGTTGTCTGCCGCTACGTGTTAAGCCTCCATTGAACATACTCGATTAATTCCTGGATGATTTCGAGCCAGAATCATCACAGTGCGAAGTAATTCACGGAAACTCGTGTAGTGAAACCCAAGCTACATCTGGCGTTCCTCAAGGAAGTGTTATAGGCGCTTTAGAAAGCAATCTGAGGAGTCATTTTACAATCTTAGGAATCATACCGCCTTTTACCGTCTAGTGAAATCAACAGCAGAGCAGACCAAATTACAAAATGAATTAGGCACGATAGCTGAATGATACAAAAAGTGGCAACTGACCCTGAACCACAAAAAGAGTGAGGTCCTCTACGTTAGTACTAAGAATTCCCTAACATTTGTGTTACATTACAAATGACACAAATTAAGACTTAGATATCAAGGGACTACAGTTAGCGAATTTAAAATCGAACGATCCCGTAGAAAATGTCGTAGGGAAAGAGATCAAAAGACTGCATTTCATTGCCAAAACACGTTTAAGGGCAACAGATCCACTGAAAAAACGGCTTACACTACGCATGTCGTTGATGTTCTGTAATAAAGTGTAGTATGGGATTCTGATACGACAGACAGAAGACATGAAAAAGGTGCAAAGAACGGTGGTTCACTATGTGTTATCAAGAAGTAATGGAGACAGTGTCACGATAATGATAAGCGAGTTGAGATGAAAATCACGACTTTCTCGTTGCGGCGATACATTTTCACGAAATTTCATCCCACAATTTGCTCCTCTGAATGCCAAAATACTTTGTTACTTGCCATTAGCGTAGGGTCGAAAGGTCGTCATTATAAAATAGGAGAAATCAGAACTCACACGGAAAGATTTAGTTGCTTACCTTATCCATCACCGTATTACAGAGCAGAGCGGTAGATAGAGTCTAACGTAGCAAATTATTACGAGTTGTCAGACGCTGCCTCCTGGGCCCGGCGAGACGTTGTACGGGCTTAACGCTGCGTGCACCCTCTATGACTGAAAAACTACTAATAAAAGTATTAGTCGATCTTCTTCACACTTTGTAACCAAATTCTATGGATAATACAACCACACTGTTAAAATTTCAAATCAATAACTTCAATATTTTCGGAGACATAGATTTTTAGCTAAAACACACAACAACCGTGCTGGCATTGTGAAACGGAATAGGCGCTGTAAATTCTCTATCTATAGTATCAACTGAAACTACAACCAAAAGGATAGGTTCACATAATCTAATTTTCTGGAATTTCTTTAGTTTCATTACTACAGATTTCTGACGTAATTAAAAATACTTTGGGAAATTATTATTTCATCGATTTTTGGTTGTGTGAGTGTTCAGGAGCGACTGAAAGAGTAAATGGAGGGCATACGTAACGTGAGAATGTGATATTTTATCAAAACTATGTGAATGTAAATGTGAGAAAGTTGATGTCTAATAGGGAAATTTGTAACGTATGTCCGAGTGAGCTTCATTTTGTGAAAAGGCAGCCAGAAGGGTCGTTGAGTATTAAATTTAATAGTAATTTATCTTGTGGAAGGGAATCATATTTTGTTTTTATTCAGTTGTATTTAGTTCCAGAATTATCAAATTTCTAATCTAAGTTACGTTTGGTAATGTAATTGGCTAACATTAGAAATACTGCAAGGATGGAAGTGCCCGAGGTGATCAGGTTGGCTATTTAACAAACTAGCCAATAGAACTGCAGAATATCCGGCGCGTCTGAGCATGGTTTTGTGCCTCAGAAGAGTCGCTCGGGAGCCGTCTTCTAGTAAACACCTATGTTAAATCGCGGTGATAATATTTGTACCAACATGAAGAAATCTGCGCGCTTGATCGATTCTCATGAATTTGTTGAAAAGCGACTACAGTGTGAAGTATTCCTGAGAAAGTTTGAGCTCTATGAGTGATTAATTAGGGGATTTCCCTTGTGAACATTTCAAGTCGTACATAAACTCCGCGTGGTGTGTTTGGTGCAGATTACGAGACATTATGGCGAGCACTTCTGAACAAGAAAACTACTGAACGACTGACTGTTAACTCGCGAATGGTCGTGGGTCAGTGACTGTGTAGGATGTTTAAAATATCAGGTCGCACTAAACATCTTCTGGCTGCTTTTAGGGTGTGAACTTGTTACGGAGACAGTAACATTGCGTAATTAGTGTCGGGATATGAAATAAGGACTTCATAGCCATTTTCTGTGTTATAAAGATGATAAACCAGCTTACAGGAAATTTTAGACATTTTCCAAATGAGTAATGCAAGAATCCCGAACGCCTGGTACTTTAAGTAACTTTCAGATGACGAGATACGTGGCGTTTGCGTGGTAGGTATTTAGCTGACTTTTCGTCAACGCTGCTTTTATCGGCTAAACCAGTATCTACTATCGCAGAGTGAAGGGGCAGACAACGTGAAACCTTTCCAGGTAGATGGACTGACTGTTTAAAGGATAGTGAGAGAGCGACCCGGCCCGCCGCAGTAATTTCGAAGTGGTGTCTTGCACCCTATGCCAAGCACATGAATGTGACTTGGAGAGTAACCATGTAGATGTACGCATGTTTATTTATCATTTACTTTTTGAACACAAGATTTCCCCAATTTTTCCGAAGTCCTGAACTGCAGGAATAAATCGACGGATCAGCAGTTAGAATGACCGATGTTTTATGTTCCTTGGTTGAAGCCAAGTGTGGTGTGACTGAATATTCGGCACTCCGTCTTCAGGCCACAAGTGGCACATCGGGACCATCCGACCGCCGTGTCATCCTCATTAAGGATGCGGATAGGAGGGGCGCTTGGTCAGCACACCGCTCTCCCGGTCGTTATGATGGTTTTCTTTGACCGAAGCCGCTACTATTAGGTCGAGCAGCTGCTCAGTTGGCATCACGAGGCTGAGTGCACCCCGACTGAATACTCGGAAGGTGTATAAATTTGGATCGTGCACAGCCGGGTTTCTGACGCCGTGAAGACGGACGGCACTTGAAATTCCACAGCTTCGTAGCGCTTGTGTTCACGAATTAAGCTGCGGATAAGAATCGGGAGCGAAGGCTAACAATAGCTCCCGAGCTTCCTAAAGCAGGGAGGCGGCTGCCCGCCGAGCCAAAACTAAACGCGCGGTGTTTTCGGCTCCGCTTCACTTCCGCGTTGCCTTTGTTTATGTACCACTCTGTTGCAGTGTTTTAAGCGGGGTATGCGTTGCCTTAGACGCTGAGATGCTAAGATTTCCACGAGCTTCGGCACAACTAGTCGCAGACCAGTCGCGTAACTCTTGCGAAAGGGATTAGGTCACCACGCTTTTCGAAAACAAACTGAAAATGAATCAAGATCACTCTTGTAACAGGTTGAATTGTGAGAACACTCGAAAATAGTGATATGTCATTTTGTACATATGAATCCCGGAACCATACAGCTGCCGAGAATCCCAAAATTTTGTGATTTCGATCGGTTGAAGATATACTTTAAGAAATACGAGTAATTTGTGCTTTGTCGTAGTGACTAAGTGATGCACGGCCTGTGTTCAGACCATAGTCAACCTACGTGCGCATGGGATCGAATCGCTCTTTTAGCTATCACTCTTCGACAAGAGAATGGAAGCTGTTACGAAATTTAACTGCAGTTATGTTGCAATAAATATTTCTTTGTGAGCGAGAAAACAAAGTGGCGACTGTACCCACTTACGAACATTGACAAGTGTTTCATTGCGATGCAGATATGGTCTCCACTCTCAAAAAATATATTATACTTTTCACAGTTTCTCTCTCTCTCTCTCTCTCTCTCTCTCTCTCTCTCTCTCTCTCTCTCTCTCTCTCTCTCTCTCACACACACACACACACACACACAAACACACACACAACGCAATGGATGAAAGGCATTTCCCTGGACGCGCGTATTTCTCGAGCAATATGCAATGGAGAGCAGCGTTGCGTAACGTTTACAGAGACGTAATTGTAGGCGATTTATTTCGACGCAAGTAAAATACTGGGACTGACAACTGATTGGTTAAAGAAAACTGCAATGAAGCATGTCCGCAACGCACCAGAACCTCTAATTATTCGATTTCTGGGTAGCAAAATGGTTCAAATGGCTCTGAGCACTATGGGACTTAACATCTATGGTCATCAGTCCCCTAGAACTTAGAACTACTTAAACCTAACTAACCTAAGGACAGCACACAACACCCAGCCATCACGAGGCAGAGAAAATCCTTGACCCCGCCGGGAATCGAACCCGGGAACCAGGGCGTGGGAAGCGAGAACGCTACCACACGACCACGAGATGCGGGCTTCTGGGTAGCAATTACGTAGCGGGCATGATACGTAGATCTGAAATTACCTTCTTATCAAGTCTTCTAACGATTTCATCTGGGCAGAAACGAGTACTGCGTCGTGGTATTTGAGGTAGATTTCATTTATTATAACACGATATTTCACAGAAAATAAATCAACTCGTTGACGATAGCGAAAGTTCACCGAAGCATGTTAGACCGCTAAACAAGGAGAATTTGGGTTTGCTCAAGGCAGAACCGTATTTCCGTAATTGTATATTAAGAAGCAAACACGGAGAAAAAGTGAGCTTCATTTGTAATTTTACCAGAGATTTCAATAGACCTGAAAGATCAGTTGAACAAGATGAATGGTGTCTTGGAAGAGGTTATAAGGTAAACAACGAAAGTTAAACAAATTAAGATACACAACAAAAGTTAAACAAGATTAATGGAATGTACATGAATGAAATGAGGCGATGTAGAGGGAATCAGATTTGGAAACGAGCACTAAAAGTCGTAAACGAGTTTGCTATTTGGGTAGCAAAAACAACTGACAATGGCAGAAGTGAAGAGGATATAAGTGAAAATGATATAAAATGCAGACTTGCAATGGCAACAACTATTTCACAAAGGATTAACAGGTTGACACCTAATATAAATTTAAGTGTTAAGAAGTCTTTTCTGTAAGTATTTGCCCAGAGTATTACTTTATACCGAAGTAAAACCTGAAGACAAGAGGAGGACAGAAGCTTTAGAAATCTGGTGCTACAGAAGAATTCCGAAGATCAGATGGGCAGATGGAGGCGCTGAAGCTAACGGGGGAGAAAGGACCAACATGACACAACTTCACTAAAAGAAGGGATACACGGAAAAGTTACATCCTGAGGCAACAAGGAATACCTAATTTGATAAGAGGGGAAGTGTGAGTGGTAAAAATTGTAGATAGAGGGTAAGGCTAGACTATAATACATTGGTTTAAGAGTAGGTTGCAGTTATTATGCTGAGATGATTAGACTTGATCAGGATAGACTACGGTGGGGTAGGGCAGTGAGGTGTATCAAAGCGGTGTCACGAATCAAGACGACAATAACAACACAACCTTTCATTTCAGCTCATAATAGCTTCTCAAATTACGGCTGTCTAATATTGATTTTTTGGCACTTTGGAGCATTAAATCCTGAGGTACGACCTGTATTGTTCCCATTGTGTTCTACAACGTTTTAACTTTTTGTCCAGTTGTGAGTAAATTTCTCCACAACTTAGGAGATTCAGTAATATTTGATATACAATACGCCGGCCGGAATGGCCGTGCGGTTCTAGGCGCTGCAGTCTGGAGCCGAGCGACCGCTACGGTCGCAGGTTCAAATCCTGCCTTGGGCATGGATGTGTGTGCTGTCCTTAGGTTAGTTAGGTTTAATTAGTTCTAAGTTCTAGGGGACTGATGACCTCAGTAGTTAAGTCCCATAGTGCTCAGAGCCATTTGAACCATTTTGAAACAAAGCATCCAGTCCCTGAGAGGATAAAATCTCCAACCCGACCGGGCATCGAAACCGCACCCCCCCCCCCCCCCCTCCTCTGCATGGCATTTAGCCGTGCATGACACCCCTTCAAATTCATCATTGGATAATTCACTCTGTCTGTTACAACAGTGGGCTGACAGCCCTCCGACAGAGCACGCTGAGCTACCGTGCCGACAACCACTCATCTACGGAATCCGACACAAGACATATAAACAACACATATAAAACTGTAGTGAAGTCATTTCCAGGCGTAAAGCAATTGTGCGAGAGGTGCCTTAAGATGTGGAATCGCGGGCAGTGTGTCAGCCAGGTATTCAGGGCGCGCGTTCCCAGCGGCACAAGAGCCAGCCTGAACGGCGCTTCTGTCTGCGCCTGGGGTGTGTAACCTCAGCACTTCCTGCTTCACGTGTCTCACAAACCACGAATACTTCAACACAGTGCCCTGTCTTTTCTCCAAACTCTGTTGATATCTTCGTAACTTACCCGCAAAGTCATATACCTGAGCATTTGCTTCCCGGTCCGGTTCGAGAAAACGCGCATGTTTGACACCTGTGATATACAGAGGACAGACAGAAATATGGAAACACCACGAGAAACGCGTGCTTGAACGTAAATTTAGATGTTAGCCAATCCTGCGAATGGCGCTGTTGTGCCTGACTACGAACGGCATCTGTGCCAAAACCTCAACACGTTGCAATTGTCAATCGTGGTCAGAAAACTGTTTTATGTAGTTTTGAGTACGTTATTTCGGAGTTGAGTGCACTCAACAGTGGGAAAATTGTTGGTGGTCGTATGATGGGTACTTCCGTAACCTAGGTAGCCGAAGTGTTTCAGGAGCCACCATATCGAAGATTTGTATTGCATACAGGGAAAGCGGAAAATGTCATCCGCTAAGTCACCGAAGTCTGCTGAATACGACTAATGTACTGTGATGTAATCATAGCCGTGCCATTTTCCACAAGCTAGAACTTTACTCTTTATGCTATACTGACACGTAAAAGAATAGTAAAAACTTTTCTTGATTGTAGCTGCCTGAAGAACTAACCTACGTTCAATAATTAGAATAGTGCAATGCAGATTAAGGGTGTGTGTGTGTGTGTGTGTGTGTGTGTGTGTGTGTGTGTGTGTGTGTGTGTTTATAAACCAACAGGTTCTACATCAGAGTTCGAAATAAGATGGTTGGCAACAAAAGGTTTACTTCGGGGTCACGTCATTTCACTGCAAGTTACCGAGCACACAGGCTACTGAAAGTAGTCTCACATAATGTTATCGCAGCAGTCGAGCAGAAAACAGCTGTGGGTACCAAACAGTGTGTTTCAGCGAAAAACATTGCCGTTTTCTTTTCAAAAAATGAAAAAGCTTATACACTTCCCTTCCAAATTTCAAAATATCTGAGCACTAAATTGATTAATTTACTCAGACATATTTCAGAGACAGCGTTAAATACAGGATAAAAAATGCAGAGCCGTGTTTGCAGAGCATACGAGGCGCTTTGAGACCGCGACAAAGCGGGTAATCGACCGACGTAGCGAGCAGATAGGGTGACCAGCGCCGGCGCGTTGCCGCCTCTGACCAGCCTACGAACACAGGTGAGTATCATCTAACTAAGAGGGTACAGCCCAAGTATCGACATATCGCACTAGATATAACAGTTTTGTCAGATGTTGCATGTCAAAGGCTGAAGCCTTTTCTCTGCACACACAGTTTCCTCCTTTCATTTTGCGACGTCTCTGAGCTCATCACACAAACTACTACGCCCCTCCCACCCACTCTCCATCCCTCCCTCTCTCCCTCTCACTCTCCCCCCTCCCCCCCCCCCCTCTCTCTAGATGCACAAAAGCATCTGGCCGATTCACGAAATTAATTTAAATTACGAGAAAGAAAAACTTTGAACAAGAGCAATGCGTTCGTCATGACTGTGGTTAACAAAGAAGCTCGCAGAAATTCTCACCAAACAGCAATGGGAAACGATAAAAGAGAGGCGTTTCATATCGAGGGAAATACATACTTATTGCTAAGATCGTACATTTCAAGAGCAGCGAAGAAAATAGCCGTTTCTCTCACACTAGTAACGTAAATATGAAGATCAAACGACAACGTACATCTCACGGGGGTCATTGCTAGACTCAGATTTATTGAAGGAATCTGAAAAATACATTTCATGCCCGAAAGGGGTTGCTTAGGGAACTCGACTTGTTCTTGAGTGACATCGTCGGTCTAGGATCTTACAAAGTTTTAGTAACGAAAGATAGAAAAAGGATTCAAACAGGAACTGCTTAATTCGTCACGCATTCGTTTACTAAACGCGGAAACGCCACTGAACTGCTCATCTAGCTCCACTGGCCGACGCTAGAAGAAAGTCGTGCAGCCCTCGAGGAGCTTTCCCCCAAAATTGTAAGAGCCCGTGTTCCAAAATGAGTCACGAAATATATTACTTCCTCCGACATACACTGTCCAGTGACATTAATGTCACCTCCGCCTACGTGCGACGTTCACTTGCAATACAGTGGGTGGCAGCACTAGCAGTGGAGGGGGGGGCAGAGGGGGAGGAGCGGAAAACAGTGCAGTCGTCGTCGAAATACGGGAGTTGAGCGATTTGTCTGACGTCCAAAAGGACACGATCATTCGCTTTCGGGCCAAGGGTGGAAGCGTTTCCGAAACGGCTATGTTTGTAAACTGTTGGCATGCAGCCGTGGTTAAAGAATACCGTGCATGGCAAAATGGTGCTATTCAAAACGGGAGCCGTGGAAACTGTAGTGCCCTACCGGCCACAGATGACAGACGGCTGCGGATATGTGTACGGGGATTCACCGTTGAGCGCCTCACTGCCCAGATGAACCGAGGGGGCTACCGAGAGTATCTTAGCAACG
Organism: Schistocerca serialis cubense; assembly: GCF_023864345.2. NCBI lineage: Eukaryota > Metazoa > Arthropoda > Insecta > Orthoptera > Acrididae > Schistocerca > Schistocerca serialis. Next base: position 8,832,116 of record NC_064640.1, read on the forward strand.
ACCGATCAGCGAACGTTGTTGCTATGGGCCTCCGCCTCCGCAACTGGCGCCTCGTTCGAGCATCCGTGCTGACTTGCGTTCACCGCTGACCAAGTCCGAAATTTGCATACCAGTACCGGAACTGAACGTCCACTGAGTGGCGACAGGTGGCCTTTTCAGATGAATCACGTTTTATGCACCATCGGACCCATAGCGTTGGCGTGAGCGGCGTGAAACGTTTGAAAGCAAACATCCGCAACAATTGTCGGAAGGGTCCGTGCTGGAGGAGGCAGCGTTATCGTCTGGGGGATGTTTTCATGGTATTCCCTGGGTGATCTTGTCGTTCTGGAAGGCACAATGGACCAACACAAGTATTTGCCTATCCTTGCGGCCCATTTCCACCCCTATATGTAGTTTGTTTTTACTCTACACAATGGTACCTACCAGCAGGGCAAAGCAACGTGTCACACAGGTCGCAGTGTACGTACATGATCTGAAGAACAGCAGGATGAGTTTACCAGACTCCCACGGCTACCAAACCACCCTGATTTAAAAGCAATCGAGAATCCGTGGGAGCACCTCGATCGGGCTGCACGCGCTGTGGATCTTCAACTGTGCATCCTAGCAAGGCTGGCCGCGGTACCTGAGTTAGCATGGGTTCACATCCTTGTCGGTACCTTCCAGAATCTCACTGAGTCTCTTCCTGCACGTTTCGCAGCGGTCGGCGCTGCAAAAGGCGATTATTCAGGCTTTTGACGTGTGGTCACATCAATGTGACTGTACTTTGTATATCTTGAGTACAGACCAAGGTTCTTCCAACGTGCCTTCCATCAGTGGAATAAGAGGCACGTAGCGGGGCAATCAATTTGTCATACTACGTATCCTTTTTCAACACCGTACAGTGTGATTTGTGAAGTGCACATGTGCAGCATTTCAACTCAGATAGCGATCAACAACGGAGCCACTAACAGATGGAGAAGAAGACAAAGGAGCCGACAGCATCGGATTACAAGATTAGTGGTAAGCAATTTGAGTACATCACATCATATAACTATTTAGGAGTAATACTAAGAAGCGGTATGAAATTGGACGTTCACCTAATATCATTACTAGGGAGTACGTATGGAAGACAGATTTGTTGGAAAGGTCCTCGGAAAATGCGATGTCAAAATCGCGCATAAGACGCTGGATTCCTTATCAAGTAGGTATGACAACAGACATCGAAAGACTTCAGAGATGCGCTGCTAACATGGTAACAGGTCGGCATAGACTATATTGAAGTATAACAGAAAATCTAGGGAATTTAAATGGGAATACTTAGAAGAACTACAGCTTAGCCATGTTCTAGCAAAGCCTGTTCTGTACTCTAGTGTAGCACTGTGCAGCTATTATGCTACCCGTATTGTATATCCGATTAACTGAACGAATATTTCCCTGCACTAATCAACTCCTGTGAGGCAAGGAACTATCGCGCACCAGACTCTGCTAACTACATAACTAACAACGACACTTTCCGCCTAAAACACGCAACAATATAACAAGAAAAGCAATAGTGCGAATTTCTTCTGAAACGATAGGCAACGACGGTATTAGTATAACCATATACCTCTCCTAACAGACATTTTTAATTTTTCTCTTGTGAATGGAATGCATCACACTTCATGGAAGAGAAGCACAGTTATTACCTCCATGTAAAATGTTTTGCCCCATATTCTGCTAGATATACGATGTGTTATCTAGTTGGGTGTAAGGACCCTCCAATCAGAACCCTATAAAATAAAAAGAAATAAAAAAAGGAAGCCTAATCCGACCTATTCCTAACACCGAAAACCCGCAATCGCCTTGTGATTACCAACCAATCACCAAATCACCTGCTGTTTCCAAAGCCCTGGAATATATTGTTCACGACCAAATTACTAAGCGCTTGGGTACATTACACTTGTTTGACAAATGTCAATCCGGATTTCGTAAACACCATAGCACCATGGCCAAGATAGACAAAAGCCCACGCCTACTACAGTAGTACAAGTTTATATGCCAACTATCTCTGCAGATGACGAAGAAATTGATGAAATGTATGATGAGATAAAAGAAATTATTCACGTAGTGAAGCGAGACGAAAATTTAATAGTCATGGCTGACTGGAATTCGAGAGTAGGAAAAGGGAGAGAAGGAAACATAGTAGGTGAATATGGATTGGGGCTAAGAAATGAAAGAGGAAGCCGCCTGGTAGAGTTTTGCACAGAGCATAACTCAATCGCCGGCCGAAGTGGCCGCGCGGTTCTGGCGCTGCCGTCTGGAACCGCGAGACCGCTACGGTCGCAGGTTCGAATCCTGCCTCGGGCATGGATGTGTGTGATGTCCTTAGGTTAGTTAGGTTTAACTAGTTCTAAGTTCTAGGGGACTAATGACCTCAGCAGTTGAGTCCCATAGTGCTCAGAGCCATTTGAACCATAACTCAATCATAGCTAACACTTGGTTCAAGAATCATGAAAGAAGGTTGTATACGTGGAAGAATCCTGGAGATACTAGAAGGTATCAGATAGACTAAATAATGGTAAGACAGAGATTTAGGAACCAGGTTTTAAATTGTAAGACGTTTCCAGGGGCAGATGTGGACTCTGACCACAATCTATTGGTTATGAGCTGTAGATTAAAACTGAAGAAACTGCAAAAAGGTGGGAATTTAAGGAGATGGGATCTGGATAAACTGAAAGAACCAGAGGTTGTACAGAGTTTCAGGGAGAGCATGAGTGAAAAATTGACAGGAATGGGGGGAAGAAATACAGTAGAAGAAGAATGGGTAGCTTTGAGGGATGAAGTAGTGAAGGCAGCAGAGGATCAAGTAGGTAAAAAGACGAGGGCTAGTAGAACTCCTTGGGTAACAGAAGAAGTATTGAACTTAATTGACGAAAGGAGAAAATATAAAAATACAGTAAATGAAGCAGGCAAAAAGGAATACAGACGTCTCAAAAATGAGATCGACAGGAAGTGCAAAATGGCTAAGCAGGGATGGCTAGCGGACAAATGTAAGGATGTAGAGGCTTATCTCACTAGGGGTAAGATAGATACTGCCTACAGGAAAATTAAAGAGACCTTTGGAGAAAAGAGAACCACTTGAATGAATATCAAGAGCTCAGATGGAAACCCAGTTCTAAGCAAAGAAGGGAAAGCAGAAAGGTGGAAGGAGTATATAGAGGGCTATGTACTTGACGACAATATTATGGAAATGGAAGAGGATGTAGATGAAGATGAAATGGGAGACACGATACTGCGTGAAGAGTTTCACAGAGCACTGAAAGACCTGAGTCGAATCAAGGCCCCGGGAGTAGACAACATTCCATTAGAACTACTGATGGCCTTGAGAGAGCCAGTCCTGACAAAACTCTACCATCTAGTGAGCAAGATGTGTGAGACAGGCGAAATACTCTCAGACTTCAAGAAGAATATAATAATTCCAATCTCAAAGAAAGCAGGTGTTGAAAGATGTTAAAATTACCGAACTATCAGTTTAATAAGTCACAGCTGCAAAATACTAACACGAATTCTTTACAGACGAATGGAAAAAATAGTAGAAGCTGACCTCGGGGAAGATCAGTTTGGATTCCGTAGAAATATTGGAACACGTGAGGCAATACTGACCTTACGACTTATCTTAGAAGAAAGATTAAGGAAAGGCAAACCTACGTTTCTAGCATTTGTAGACTTAGAGAAAGCTTTTGACAATGTTGACTGGAATACTCTTTTTCAAATTCTAAAGGTGGCAGGGGTAAAATACAGGGAGCGAAAGGCTATTTACAATTTGTACAGAAACCAGACGGCAGTTATCAGAGACAGCAAAGGACTTGGAAGAGCAGTTGAACGGAATGGACAGTGTTTTTAAAGGAGGATATAAGATGAACATCAACAAAAGCAAAACGAGGATAATGGAATGTGGTCGAATTAAGTCAGGTGACGCTGAGGGAATTAGATTAGGAAATGAGACACTTAAAGTAGTAAAGGAGTTTTGCTATTTGGGGAGCAAAATAACTGATGATTGTCGAAGTAGAGAGGATATAAAATGTAGACTGGCAATGGCAAGGAAAGCGTTTCTGAAAAAGAGAAATTTGTTAACATCGAGTATAGAATTAAGTGTCAGGAAGTTGTTTCTGAAAGTATTTGTATTGAGTGTAGCCATGTATGGAAGTGAAACATGGACGATAAATAGTTTGGACAAGAAGAGAATAGAAGGTTTTGAAATGTGGTGCTACAGAAGAATGCTGAAGATTAGATGGGTAGATTACATAACTATTGAAGAGGTATTGAATAGAATTTGGGAGAATAGGAGTATGTGGCACAACTTGACAAGAGGAAGGGGCCGGTTGGTAGGACATGTTCTGAGGCATCAAGGGATCACAAATTTAGCATTGGAGGGCAGCGTGGAGGCTAAAAATTGTAGAGGGGGACCAAGAGATGAATACACTAAGCAGATTCAGAAGGATGTGGGTCGCAGTAAGTACTGGAAGATGAAGAAGCTTGCACAGGATAGGGTAGCATGGAGAGCTGCATCAAACCAGTCTCAGCACTGAAGACCACAACAACAACACATTGCACAAACACAGCACTAATCACGGTAACTGATGACCTGAAATATGCCGTGGACAATCGTGAGGCCACAATATTGAGTCGACTATATTTCAGCAAAGCTTTTGATACTGCTCAGAAAAATGTGACAGATGAATTTCTCAGATAGCGCCCTGAAGTGGTCTGTAAGTTACTTGAAAAATAGACAGCAAAGTATTGCCTGTGCGACTGAAAAATCGTCCTGGGAACGTGTTCTTTCAGGAGTGCCGCAACGGTCAGTCTCAGTCCCATTTTTGTTTTCCTTATATTTCAATAACGTTTCATCGGTTCTGTCCTGTAAAGATCATTTCTATGTCGACAACCTGCTGCTTTGCCTATGTGCAGGGCCTGAAGATACAAATATAGCGATTGCCCAGATGAGTGATCTGTCTTGATTGGTAACATGGGCGAAAAACGTGCGACTTCAACTACATGAAAAAAAGTCGCGATTAATCTTAGAATCCCACCAGAAATTAATAAGTTCAGAATTCCTCAATCAGTTACCTCCCATTCAACTTGATCGTATCTCAGTGTCACACCAGACAGCATTGAAAAACTTGTGTGTAATTTTGGATGAGCATTTAAATTGGGCAGAAAATACGGTCGCCATGCCCTGGAAGACTTCCGGTTGCCACTATGCCCTCAAAAGTTTTTGAAAGTATTCCCACACGATATGAAACGCTAACTCATGCAATCACTGATTCTACGGAACGTCTAGTATTGTGACGGAATCCAACATGGCACGAGTAGTGAAAATACAAGACGGTTACAGCTAACTATGAATGCGTTACATGTGCGACATTCGTCGATATGTGAGCGCTTCGTACAGCCAGCTAGGATGGTTGCGCCAGACAAGTTACGGCTGGTCAGTGCTCACGCCAGTATCTCGCCTCAGAGATTCAACATCTTTCGCGGAATCATAATATAAACACATGGTCTCAGCTGTGCCAATTCATAAAACAAAAACATTGGCAAACATCTTCCCCATCGCTGCTGTCCGCCTCTGGAGCGAATTGCCCTGCACTCTCCGCTGAGTCCGAAGTCCTGCAGCCTTTAATAAAAAGTTGAAGACATTCCACCTGTCATCGTCATAACGCTTCCCCAGAATTGATGTATATGATCACTTCCCCCTGTTAAACAGCAAAGCCTGTGTTCCTGTCTTGTCCCAGTTATGCTTCTTTCTCTTTTCCTTTCTCTCTGAGTCGCGCCACCTCCTCCTCCCTTATATTATTTAACTGCGTGTTGTCATATTCACCTTTCGCTTCCACGTCCTTTCTTTTCTCCATACCTATTGCAGTTAGCATTCATAATTAAAAACCTCCCTTACTGTAATCTCTAATATTATTGCTGTATTTACCATTTACGAATATAAAATGTGTGTACCAGAATGAAATTTTTACTCTGCAACGTAGTGTGCGCTTATATGAAACTTGCTGGCAAATTAAAACTATGTTCCGGACCAAGACTCGAACTTGGGAGCTTTGCCTTTCGCGGGCAAGTGCTCTACCTTTCTGCCACGAGTGCTAGTTTCTGCAAGTTCCGCAGGAGAGTTTCTGTAAACTTTGGAAAGTAGGAGACGAGGTACTGCCGGAAGTGAAGCTGTGAGGACGGGTCGTGAGTGGTGCATGGGTAGCTCAATTAGTAGAGCCATTGCCCGCGAGAGGCAAAGGTCCCGAGTTCGTTTCTCGGTCCGGCACACAGTTTTAAATTGCCAGGAAGTTTCATAAACTGTGCGTATGTTTTTCTTATCTGTACTGCCGTAATTTTTATTTTTCTAAATTTAGTATAACATGCCTACTGTAATATATGCAACGTCAAATATGTACGACACCTGATTAGGTACAATTTTGACAACTTAAATAAACAAATAAATATACCCAGCATACGGATCGTGAGCATAAACCAAGAGTTAACTGATTCTTCCGTCACTGCTTGTTAGAACAACTTAATATAGAAGAATGCGGATGAAAAATAATAATGGTACGAATGTACCCTCCATCATGTAGTGTACAGTGACTTGCACAGTACAGGAGACGGACGAAAATATGGAAGCACCAACAACATAACACATTAGCACGCCTAATAAGACGTAGCGAAACCGTTGGCAATGAAAACAGCTACCAGCCGTCTCAGAGAGGATAAATACAGGTCCTGTATCGTTTTAAACCGAAATTTATACCATTTTACCTGCAAAATAGTGGCAAGTTCATGAAACTATTATGGAGGGTAGCGATCACGCAATCTTGTCTCCAAAATAGACCACAAAGGCTCAGTAATATTGAGATCTGGTGACTGATGGCCAGGGAAGATGCGACAGTTCATCGTCGTGCTCAGATAACCAATCCTGGACAATGTGCACTGTGCGACTACGGGCCCCGTAGTCTTGGGTGACAGTATCACTGCTGGGGAACTAACACTGTACCACGGGATGCACCTGATCAGCCAAAATGGTCATATAATCCTCGGCAGTAATGCAGCGTTGCAGAGTACCCACGGCGTCCATTGAATACCACGATATAGCTACCCACGTTATCAACGAACCACTCTTGGGACGTAATCTCGGCCAGAAGTTGAGAACAGTGTGCACCAAAACTCATCCGACCAAATGACTTTCTTTCTGTTAGGGGCATTTGCATTACAGATAAGTGGTTTTGAAATTCCAGCTCACCCAGCAATTCCCTGAAAATGGAGCTTCCTACATATTGTCTTGCTGCTGTCAGAATTCTATTCTGCAGTGACTTTTTCAGCTGTCGTCCACTTACTTATCGTCACAGTCCTCTCCAGTATAGTCCATCACTATCACTGAAGACACACTTTGGCTCGCGTTGTGACGTAGCGGGTCACGCTCTTCCTCCTTCCCTCTATGCGACATAAATCTTCGTTATGGTGCCTCTGAGACACCAAACACTACGGAAGCACCCACCGTACGAGCACCAACAATGTGTCCACTTTCGAATTCACTTAGCCTACACATAATGCACTCGCAAATACACAGAACACTCATCTGACCACGACTGACACTCGCAACTTATTGAGGACGTTTCACAGGTGCCGATAGTGGTCACATTCCTGCAGGCTTGGATAGCATCTACATATACGTCCGAACATGCATTTCTCGCGGTGTTTCCATATTTTTGACCAGCCCCTGTATGTAAACTATGTGATCAAAAGTATCCGGACACCCCCCAAAACATACGTTTTTCGTACCCACTGCCAGGTACTCCATATCAGCGACCTCAGTAGTCATTAGACATCGCGAGAGAGCAGAATGGGGCGCTCCGCGGAACTCACAGACTTCGAACGTGGTCAGGTGATTGGGTGTCACTTGTGTCATACGTCTGTACACGAGATTGCCACACTCCTAAACATCCCTACGTCCACTGTTTCCTATGTGATAGTGAAGTGGATACGTGAGGGGACACATAAAGCTCAAAAGCGTACAGGCCGACATCGTCTGTTGACTGGCAGAGACCACCGACAGCTGAAGAGGGTCTTAAAGTGTAAAGGCAGACATCTATCCAAACCATCCCACAGGAATTCCAAACTGCATCAGGATCCACTGCAAGTACTATGACAGTTAGGCGGGATGTGATAAAACTTGGATTTCACGGTCGAGTGGCTCCTCATAAGCCACACGTCACGCCGGTAAATGCCAAACGACGCCTCGCTTGGTATAAGGAGCGTAAACATTGGACGATTGAACAGTGCAAAAACGTTGTGTGGAGTGTCGAATCACGGTACACAACGTGGCGATCCGATGGCAGGGTGTGGGTATGGCGAATGCCAGGTGAAAGTCATCTGCCAGCGTGTGTAGTGCCAACAGTAAAATTCGGAGGCGGTGGTGTTATGGTGTGGTCGCGTTTTTCATGGCAGGGGCTTGCACCCCTTGATGTTTTGCGTGGCACTATCACAGCACATGCCTACATTGATGTTTTAAGCACCTTCTTGCTTCCCACTGTTGACGAACAGTTCGGGGATGGCGATTGTATCTTTCAACACGATCGAGCACCTGTTCATAATGCACGGCCTGTGGCGGAGTGGTTACACGACAATGACATTCTTGTAATGGACGGGCCTGCACCGAGTCTTGACCTGAATCCTACAGAACATGTTTGGGATGTTTTGGAACGCCGACTTCGTGCCAGGTTCACCGACCAACATCAATACCTCTCCTGAGTGCAGCACTCCGTGAAGAATGGGCTGCCATTCCCCAAGAAACCATCCAGCACATGATTGAACGTATGCCTGCGAGAGTGAAAGCTGTGATCAAGGCTAAGGGTGGGCCAACACCATACTGAATTCCAGCATAACCTATAGAGGGCGCCACGAACTTGTAAGTTATTTTCAGCCAGGTGTCCGGATACTTCTGATCCTGTAGTGTATGTAGGTGAAGATGATTTCGGGCTAGATAGAGTTGTGGGACTAATGTGTTGTGGCCAACTGTACATAATTTCTCAAACACTTTCCCGATGCTAATACGTAAAAATGCACCGATAAAATCGATTCGGCGCGCTCGAGTCGCACTTCGAACGACAGTTGTGCGAAAAAGCAGTGCCACGAAGCGTGCAACGGTGGGAAGCACATGCTCGTGCGGTTGATGAAAACTCGAGTTGAAATCAAATGTGCGTCTCGTGTACTCATGAAGTGCATCAACGCTAGTTGACAATAACGCGTTATCTTGGTCTGTGCCTCGAGTTTTGCGTGAAATCCTCTGCAGACAATGGGTGTGGACGTGCCGGAAGATAGCGCCTCGACAGCTCTACTTAACTCGCGGTTGCAGCCGCTATCAGGAATACTAATTATGACAGACAAGACGTTCCACTACCACAGCTGAAGCCACAACACGGAATGATGCAACGCGGAGGCCGCCTCAGCCAAATCCCATCCATCTGTTGCAAAGTGTAGTTGCAGAAGGCATACTGTGTTTCCCATATTGGACGCTTAGCATGAAAACAACGGAATTCTGCGGAAATAACTGGTGAGCGGTAACACATGGCTTGGTTAAAGCTTACAACGAACAGTTACATCCAGTTTTATGAACGCTTCACACGTTTCAGTAGATTTGCAGTCATCACTTTCGGATGTCTCTCCCTACGACACTGATATCGGTAAATGGCAATGAAGAGGTGACAAGTTACTCTAAAGAAGCTCATGGCAACCGTGATGATAACGAAGACTAAGTAAAAACAACAATTCAAGAGTGGATGGGGGAGGGGGAAGCGGGTGGAGAGTTGGATTTAGTGCTGGTAGTTGGGATTGTGCCGTAAGAGTGTAATACAGTGCCTGAGAACTGGATTGTTGGCCATATTCTAATTAACTTCTAAATCTCTGTCTAGTTCTCCACGGGCAAGGTAATTCATTGATTTGTTGTGCCAGCTTAGCCAATACAGTCCGGTTGCTGCTCGTAGAGAAGAAAAGAGTTTCTGACGGTACAAACTTCTGTCATCTGCATTCTTGCAAATTCTACAATAACAACCGACGGTACACTGGGCAGTATATTAACAGAGTACAAAAAGGACGCTTTGCAACATCAAGATTGTCAGCTAGCCATCTTACTTTGGTTTTCCGGGTCACGTTTATGAGGCAGAAGATTTTCTTCGTTAATAACAGTCTATTCATGTTTATACAGGGTGACTGAGCTGCCTCTACCGTTGTCGTTTTATGCAATCCGCAATTTTGTATCTAGCCTTCGTAAACCACGCTCGAAATTTTCACATTCTCTCGCTCCCTACGCGGAAATTAGTGCCACAGAAAAAATGAACACGGCCTTTTTGTAGGACATTCTATGGTTTTAAATTTTGCACTGGGATACGTTTTCGCTGTGTGCCACGGTTTTCAAGTTGTTAAAGAAAACTGTACAAATGGTTCAAATGGCTCTGAGCACTATGGGACTTAACATCTGAGGTCATCAGTCCCCGCGAACTTAGAACTACTTAAACCTAACTAACCTGAGGACATCACACACATCCGTGCCTGAGGCAGGATTCGAACCTGCGACCGTAGCGGTCGCGCGGTTCCGGACTGAAGCGCCTGGAACCGCTTGGCCACACCGGCCGGCAAAAATTTACAAAAGTGACCTTCAAACACACCTCCATGTCACACTCATTCCATATCTGTGAGGATTTCTAGTATGCTTTCTTGGCACTCCCTGTTACCACTGGGCAAAAATTTCCGACTGCATGAGCTATTACCGATATTCGACATTTTTTGGTCTCTATTGACTGACTATTACGCCACCAGCATAGTTGGGCATTTTGTCAACATTACTAATTTAAACGTGCCGTGAGGGTAATGAACGAAACCGGAATTTCGCAAACTTTAAGCTAAAACTAATTACGTTGATGATTCGGTCCAAACTTAACCCTTACAAGCACAGTAGTTTCGTAGCCAGAAGGCCTGACGAACACAACAATGTAATTGTTTATTTTATGCTGTTAAAATTCACGCAAATGTTTATGCAAACGTCAGTTTTACAATTTTTAAGTGTTCGATTAAGCCAGTGGCGTAATAGGGCCAGTCCATGAAGATCAATAAAGGTTGAATGTGGAAAGTAATTCGTGCAGTCGCAAACAGTTGTACAGTGGTAGGAGAGAGTGCCATGAACAAGACACTGGAAATCCTGACTGGTGGAGGCTGTGTGGGAGTGAGTGTGTGTTTGAAGGTCACTTTTGTACGTTTGTCTTGAATAACTCGAAAACTACGGCCTCTAGCGGAAACGTATCGAGGTACAAAATTTAACTAGATTACATTTCCTACAAAAAGGTACTGTTCATTTTTTCCGTGAGGCTAAGAGTTTACGATTAGCGAGGAAGAGAATGCGAAAATTTCGAACATGGTTTATGAATGTCAGGTATAACATTGCACGTTCCATAAAACAACATAGGTAGGGTTAGCTGACTCACCCTATATATCCGCGAAATTTCCGTGTTGTTACACTAAATCGTTCAGTGGGTGAATACTCACACGCAACTCCTGTCAGGCCCAATACATAGGACAAACAAGCAGAAACTTCCGAACGAGATGCACAGAGCACAGGAGATCACTAAAGAGTGACAGCACACATTCAACTTGCGTAGAACATGTAATGACCAAAAACCATAACCCCACTAACATCGAAAAAAGATCGAGACATTCTGAGAAACAGCAACAGTCTATACCGACAACTAACAACAGAAGAAAATTACTACATACAAAAGGTGATAGTCGAAGGGAAAAATGTAATAAATGAAAACACGACACTTTGCAACAACACACTCTTTACCGCTCTGAGAGAACTGACCAAGGACACAGAACAGAAAGCACACACACGCAAAAGATCCACTTCCCCAACACACACAGAGACATAAATAAGGAACAGAAGTCGTCGTAATTCCCGCTTCAGTTTTCATAGTCTTCTCGCAAAAAGCGATACACCTCTCGCGACACACGCGAACAGCAAGACTGGGTAATGTTCTTGAACATAAACGAAATGCAAACGTTTTGTTTTTCTGTGTACAGAATCAGCTACATGCAGTCCAACGAACGTGAGTACACGAATAACTAATTAACAGCCCGGTACACACCAAAACTGGATTCCACAACACTACCTTAACCCCAAGTGTATATTGCTGTCATACTAAGTTCACCTCTTAGTATTTCTTTCCTAACAACCGCTCACACAGTTGCAGATGACTTGCTGTACGCTGAGAAAAAATGGCAACAGAAAAAAGCACAGAATATACTCCGCAAATAGCGAGAATGGCTGGTTCAAATGGCTCTGAGCACTATGGGACTTAACTGCTGAGGTCATCAGTCCCCTAGAACTTAGAACTACTTAAACCCAACTAACTTAAGGACACCGCGCACATCCATGCCCGAGGCAGGATTCGAACCTGCGACCGTAACGGAGGAGGAGAGCTTCTGTAAAGTTTGGAAGGTAGGAGACGAAGTACTGGCAGAAGTAAAGCTGTGAGGACGGGGCGTGAGTCGTGCTTGGGTAGCTCAGTTCGTAGAGCACTTGCCCGCGAAAGGCAAAGGTCCCGAGTTCGAGTCTCGGTCCGCACACAGTTTTAATCTGCCAGGAAGTTTGAAATAACATGGTGTTTTGCATCAAGGCCGATTCGATTTCTGATATTGTTGTTTTTCTATGCAAACACACTCCAAATGGAAGAGTTCCGAGATAAAGTTATCGAGGACCTCAAAACTAAATGCAAGTATTTATACAGGAGAAGAAGGGAGGGAAAAAAAGCTAGTTTTTAGTGCTGGCCTATAGGCCATTCGACGGCAGTGAAACCACGAGCAGCTGATGCAAAAAGGTGCGGAAGGTCGATGATATCGGCCAGTGCGTGATTACAGTGGAAAGGTGGCAGCTGGCAGCCGCACAAAGAGCGGCAGAGGCGCGGATATAACGAGGCAGCCGGCCAAGGTCGCCGACCGGCACACCTGTCCACCCCCAGCTGCTCCCGCTGCCGCGGCTGCCCCACGTGCAGCCAAACCTGTCCTCTCACTGGACGTGGAAACCCACGTGGACGCGCAGCTGGTGACGTCACAGCGTGGAACTCCGGATCGTAATTCCAACGTTGGGCGTTGAGCGTGCCGAGTTTCTGACGTCTTAGCGTGGAAAAAGCACGTTGGTGAATCTTTCCGAACATGCAGAGCAATATGTAAACCGGCAGATATTCTGAAGAGTGCATTTGAATAATGACTAATGAGATGTAAGAACGCCACCAACGTCATATGCACGCCATCACTCTACAGTACAGACTAGTGAGACATCATACTGGTTTTCAGTTGAAGCCCATATGCATATATGTCGTTTCTTGGCATCACACAACTGAAGATACCTCGAAAATCCGTCGTTAATTGTATGATTTGTTGTTATAAAATGACGAGAAACGTCATACCGGTGGTTAAGGAATTATTGTAACTTGTGCAATATGAAAGTGTTCCTTTTCCCGGCAACGGCACACTGAGCATCCATAAGTAATGTAATGTTCTTGGTACAATTTGTTCTAATTAAATGTCGGTTAGTAACATATATACGATTAGTCCTTTGAGAGGACTTTAAATGCGAACATTTTAGGGTAGGCGTTACCGTAACTTTTAGTGACATCAAATGAAGCAACAAGTTTACTGTTACCAGTCACTGTTTACTTATCTCCACGACGCGTTTCAAAGGTTTAAACCTCCTGTGTTGTGCACGATTTTTTGGAGGAACTAATGACACTGTCTACTGGAGAAACAAAACACTATTTCAGAATACGGTTTCGGGTTTTAAAACAAAAAACTAATCGTATATCTTACGTCAAAAAAGAAAATAAATAAAACGGAATACCTCCAGTGGTCACAAGTTCCATTCACTGTCGTAACACATCACATGTTTACTGTCATATTTTTAAACAAATATAGCGCCTGGAAACTATTAGATGCAAGGAGAGAGACATTATCACAAAGTACAAAGAATATACTTCATAACCACACTACTGCAGAATAAGTTTTAAAGGATTTTGCAGATCTTTGTCTTGAGGCGTTGAAGACGTGCGTTGGAATACATATTTCAGGTGGTAAATCCGATTTTGTGAAGTTTATATAGCTTAAACTTCATACTCGTTTTTATAATCAGATGACATATTGCAAACTTTAAGTACACTAATTACATTGGCTACAGTGGTAAAATTATACATTGATAAGAATTCTGGTTGGGATTCACAGATAGAAATGAAAAACTGGAGGCAGAGGGAGAGGAAGAGAAGCGAAAAACAGAAAGGGAGGGAGAGGGTGAAAGCTGTCAGGGGGTACAAGCTGTTGGTGTGATGGTATATTTGTAAATTAGGTCAATCCCTTGTGCATTTGGGGATGTCATGATAACATAACTAAATAATTATGGTAAATATTAACGTGTGTGTGTGCGTGTGTGTGTGTGTGTGTGTGTGTGTGTGTGTGTGTGTGTGTGTGTGTACACTGCAAATATAATAACGTAGGCAGCTGCTGAAAACAGAGATGGTACTATTATAAATATTGTCATTTAAGATGGACTCAGGTTGTTTCGTTTGGTGTTTTTTATGTATGGAGTGTTTGCAACAACCACGAATGACAGCGTGTCTGGCGTGATTCGCAATGAGAAACAAGTCCGGTGTGAGAACGGATTTAGAGTACACGCCACAGCGATGAAACTAGTGAGGCATGGCTTACTGCAACTTTATGAGACCGTGAAAAGGCACGGCTGAAAACGGTGATGATATAGATAGCTAGATTGGAAAAATGTACACGATAGATCTATTATCGCGAGCTCGCAGCGTCATTTGCCCACGCTGTTTAGAACAAGGGAGTCACGCTCTCCACGCCACTGCCGCTTCGTAGCTATCCAGGCGATCGTCGCGAACAGCTGCCGTTGGGGGAGAACTCGGTAGCGTACACGTGCAGCGACAGCTGCCGTTAGCCTGCCATGGATACATCTGGTTTCGACGTGGTACTGCTTCATGCAAAGGTGAAGAAATACCAAGAAATATCTACATCTAGCAAGGAGCAGTACGATAAGATTAGAAGAGAGCCGCGTGATTTCAAGTCTGTCAAGTTTTGCGATATTTTTGCTGCGAAACCGGCCCAGACGGAAATGAAATAGGAAAGTATCGATGTAATTTTTTGGGTGCGCGTTTGTTTTCTAATGCTGGCGTTTTCGCACGAATGCGACCATTCAAAACATGAAATAGTGCTAGCCGGCAAATGTTTTGCTCCCTCACGAGAGCCCTGAATGTACAAATCTTCAGCCAACAACAGCAGTTTAAAATATATTCTTTTCTTTCAGCAGGTTCTGCGTAACCACTGTTTCATTGCGTAGCAGCCAACGAGGTAGGAGAGGCATAGCGGTAGAAAGCGACCTTGACCTGTTTTGAAAGACAGGAAGCTTGGGGCGTAACGTCCCATCGACGGCTAGATCACCCGAGAGCATACGCTTCACAAAATGCAGAAAACTTCAAACCTATACAATATCAATGAATCACAACTGCAATCAGTCAACTCGTAGTACTGACATGAAACGGAATGATCACAAAGGATGTCGTACGTAAGGCACGACAGGATTACGTATCTCGGCAGGATACTGGGAAAACGCAGTCACCCTACAAACGTTTGTGCGTCCCATCTGAGAATATTATAGGTGTGTGGGACCCGTACGAAATAGGAACAAAATGAGTATTAAACGTACACAAAGAAGGGTAGCACGAATGATCACAGGTTTGTTTCAAAAAATGGCTCTGAGCACTATGGTCATCAGTCCCCTAGAACTTAGAACTACTTAAACCTAACTAACCTAAGGACATCACACACATCCATGCCCGAGGCAGGATTCGAACCTGCGACCGCAGCGGTCGCGCGGTTCCAGACTGTAGCGCCTTTAACCGCTTGGCCACCCCGGCCGGCGCACAGGTTTGTTTGACTCACGTGAGAGCGTCATTTAAATATTGAAAAACTAGAAGTGGTAGACTGCTTAGCATACACGGCATTTATCCCGTGAAAGCCTACTTAGAAAGTTCCAAGCACCAGAATTAAATGAAGAATGTGGAGATAGTTTTCAGCTCCCTACGTGTCGCTCCCGCAAGGACCGCGAATACAAGATTAAATTAACTGCAGCGCGCACACACACTTTTAAGCACCCATTCGTTCCGCGCTCCAAACGCGATTGGAAGTAAAAGAAGCGATAACGTGTACTAACATGCTACGCACCCGCTGTCACATACTTCACAATTGGTGGTAGGGTATATATGTAGCTATAGCAGTAGATGTAGATTAGGTAAGGAAATCTGCCATGTACTTGCAAAGGAACTATCCCACCATTTGCCTTCAGCCATTTGGGGTGCGTAATAAAATCCTAAATCTGGATGTCCTGGAGGTCATTCGAAGCTGAATGCCGCTAATTGGTTCTCATTCGAGGAATTCACAAGAACTGTAGTCCACTCTTGAAGGAGGTTAACTTTCAGAAGCCTCGTTCCACTGATACTTGCGTATTACTACTTAGCGAGGGACCCTTACCGAGTAGGATTGGTAGACAAAATCCATAGAAGTGCAACGCGATTCGTGACTGGTTCGTTTGGCAAGGGCAAAAAGGTTGCGGAGATGCTCACGAATCTCTAGAAGCAGACAGGCGTCGCGCATAACATACAGATTTACTGCTAAAAGTCAGGACGTTCCTAGTAGCATCAAGCAGTATTCAGGGTTATCAGAAACTGAAAAGATTGTGAGGGTGTTGCTGAGTAGGTTGTGCTCAGAAACAATAATTAAGTAAAAATTTCGAAAAGTTGTACCGTTTCTGATTTCATTAGCATAGAAATTAGCCAGTTAGGTCGTCGCACGTGCAAGAAGCATGCCGGAGACGATATTGGTAAACGTGATCTTCATTTGGTTTTCTCAAACCAAACGAGAGGACGATACAAAAATTGGATGCTGGACAGTAGCACGGATCGAACTCGCTACTTCCAAGGGTTTCTCGTCTTGCTTTTCTTTCGGTTCCAGCTAACCAAACGAAGAACACGTTTGACAGCACCGCCTCTGCCAGGCAGGTTGGATTTGAGCGACAACATCATGATTGGCTAACTTCAATTCTAATTAAATTAGAAACGATACAACGTATCGAATCTTTTTCTCAGCACAACCGACCCTTCAACAGCCTTACAATATTTTCAGTAGGCTTACTACCGGTCGTTCTTTCCGCGCACCGTTCAACCGTTCGTGGGGGACGGGGGGGGGGGACGGGGGGGGGGGGGGAGGGTTGTGGCGTTGGTCACGAAGTATGGAGGCATGCGGAGTAGTGATTCATACACGAAAGAAAATTCTCTAATCTTCTGCCTCTTGGATTTGGAAATTCTTATTTCGGTGGTCAGATTAAATTTTCTGTTGCAAAATTATGATAAATGAACAGTGAAAGTAACAAACATCATCTATATTTCTGTGTTACTTTTCTGAGAAAGCAGTAAGGCATCGGTTAGGCATTTACCTATAGAATGTAAAATTTACGGAAAGCTATCTTCGGGTCGACTGTTGTACCAGGTACTGCAATCCGAAATGGATTAGGCTCACCTCCCTGTAGCGGCCGTCACGGCAACGTTTTTATTACTCTCGCCAATGATACACCAACGTTTTTATCTGCACTAATTCACGCTGTGTTCAGTTTCCTTAGCTAGAGTTACGGATTCCTACCGTTACAAGACATAATTCGCAGAATAATATCGCATAATATTATTTGATTGTCTCGTTTATTTCGTACAGTTTGGGAACAAAAAGTAAAACCTTTCAGGAAACCTATCAGCCATTCAAATGAATCTGTAAGCGTACGACAAATCTTATCCAAAGTTACTCGTGATTACTCTTTCAGTTTCAATAGGAGGGTAGTCAGGAATTCCATAATCTAGAACTGGTTTCTTTACATTCGTGTGTGCTCCGAAAAATTAAATTTGACACAGAGAACAGGATAAACTCCCAAATATTTCTTGCTAAACTGCGACGCCAAGTTTTGAAACCGGATGTTTCCTGGCTTCACGGTGTACGGTACATAAACGTGAAAACCGCCAGGCCCCGTGTATTACCGTTCACTAGATGGGTTTACACGAAGCAAGCTGCATCTTCTAAACTTACCACATACCCCTCTACGCGTCCAGTGCAAATACACACCACGATTCACGACGTTTACTAACGGTGGCGAAAATGTTTCTTGGTAATCGTAAGATTAGAAACAGAAGCAAACGGAACGAATTATTCGAAAAAGAAACTATAAGAGTGACATATTTAGTTTTCATATTTTTCATGAGATACCAATTTCATTCCGGTGAAGAGTACTGTTCGTTATTGTCAATAACGCATACAAGTGTTTGACGGCAATGTGACGATCTCCTTTTCATCTAGTGCAACGACTCTCCAATGACCCCTTTATGCAGTCTGTATACGTATGCGAAATTCCTGCTCTAATACGCACGTATTTATGTGGTTTCCTTCTATATAGTTTCCTGGGAAAGAAGGCGGCATTAATGAACGTCTTAGGACTTTCTAGTCATCTAGTGACACATCGTTAGTCACAAACATCATTAGTAAACGTAATCAATGATTGAAGAAGATACCCACTAAAGCTAGATCATTTTGCTCGGCATTCAGATGACTATACTTTAGGTGAACATGCGTCAAATACAGCTCTCTTATACATAAATTATCACCCACACGGTAGTATCACGCTGCATGGATGTCTCTGTTTCTTTATAATAGCGGGTTTCTGTCACCAGTACTCCTACACACTTCTAAATCATCGAATAAACGTTAGTTGTAGCGATAAGCGTAAAATCAACAAAAAACTTTACATGAATACACAATTTTGTGTAGCTGTTCAACATAGTTACATAAATCACCAAGTAAGTTAAATTAAGACCAACTCTAATACAAAAAAAGCGTTAGACTCCCTGAGTCCCCATATACATCACCAAACGATATAATTCCATGATCTTGATATTAGCGTCGTTTCGTGAGACATAAACGAGGACTTGCACTTCCCGATCTTTTCCCGATGCACCTGAAATGACCGTCGGGGGCTTGTACGTCGCTGCACGTTTTCACACACACCTATGGAACAGTACGCAATGTTAGTTGCTGAACATAGGCCAAGGAAGCGCATTAGTAACTGACTGGTCTACTATATACGCTGATCACATTACTCCACAGATTTTTGGTTATTCCTCGTCACTTTGGAGCCCTTATTAAGTACGATTAACAAAGGAGATACCGTAGCTTCAAAGAAGGTCAGCGAGTTTGGACACGAGATCGTTTAGCCAGCGCGAAAGCGTTACAGAGACTCTCAACAAACTCCAGTGTAGGCTCAATCCATCGCGGACAGACGTACACCATGTGATCAGAAGTATTTGGACACCCCCAAAAACAGAGCGAGGTGGCGCAGTGGTTAGCACACTGGACTCGCATTCGGGAGGACGACGGGACGGTTCAATCCCGTCTCCGGCCATCCTGATTTAGGTTTTCCGTAATTTCCTTAAATCGTTTCAGGCAAATGCCGGGATGGTTCCTTTGAAAGGGCACGGCCGATTTCCTTCCCAACCCTTCCCTAACCCGAGCTTGCGCTCCGTCTCTAAAGACCTCGTTGTCGACGGGACGTTAAACACTAACCACCACCACCACACCCCCAAAACCATACATTTTTCGTATTAGGTGCAGTGTGCTGTCACCTACTGCCAGGTACTCCATATCAGCGATCTCAGTAGTCATAAGACACCATGAGAGAGCAGAATGGGGCGCTCCGCGGAACTCACAGACTTCGAACGTGGTCAGGTGATTGGGTGTCACTTGTGTCATACGTCTGTACGCGAGATTGCCACACTCCTAAACATCCCTACGTCCACTGTTTCCTATGTGATAGTGAAGAGGAAACATGAAAGGACACGTACAGCTCAAAAGCGTACAGGCCGACCTCGTCTGTTGACTGACAGAGACCACAGACAGTTGAAGAGGGTCGTAATGTGTAAAGGCAGACATCTATCCAAAACATCACACGGAATTCCAAACTGCATCAGGATCCACTGCAAGTACTATGACAGTTAGGCGAGAGTTGAGAAAACTTGGATTTCATGGTCGAGTGGCTGCTCATAAGCCGCACGTCACGCCGGTAAATGCCAAACGACGCCTCGCTTGGTGTAAGGAACATAAACATTGGACGACTGAACAGTGAAAAATCGTTGTGTGGAGTGACGAATCACGGTACACAATGTGGCGATCCGATGGCAGGGTGTGGGTATGGCGAACGCCAGGTGAAAGTCATCTTCCAGCGTGTGTAGTGCCAACAGTAAAATTCGGATGCGGTTGTGTTATGGTGTGGTCGTGTTTTACATGGAGGGGGCTTCGCCCCTTGATGTTTAGTGTGGCACTATCACAGCACACGTCTACATTGATGTTTTAAACATCTTCTTGATTCCCACTGTTGAAGTGCAATTCGGGGATGGCAATTGCATCTTTCAACACCATCGAGCACCTGTTCATAATGCAAGGCCTGTGTCGGAATGGTTACACGGCAACAACAACCCTGTAATGGACGGACCTGTACAGAGTCCTGACCTGAATTCTACAGAACACCTTTGGGATGTTTTGGAACGCCGCCTTCGTGCCAGGTCTCACCGACCGATATCGATACCTCTCCTCAGTGCAGCACTCCACGAAGAATGGGCTGCCATTCCGCTAAAAACCTTCCAGCACCTGACTGAACGTATGCCTGCGAGATTGGAAGCTATCCTCAAGGCTAAGGATGGGCCAACACCATATTGAATTCCAGCATTACCGATGGAGGACGCCACGAACTTGTAAGTTATTTTCAGCCAGGTGTCTAGATACTTTTGACCACTTAGTGTATCATTAAAACACCGAAATATTACGGCCGCCCTCGAACAAGCCGTATGCATATTGAGCGAATCTCCGTAAGTACAGGAATTGGACAAAAATATGGAAACTCCGCGACAAACGCTCGCTTGGATGTAAATGCAGGTGCTAGACGAGCCTTCAGTTTGCACTTTTGTATTTGATCACGAACCGCACCTGTGCAGTGTCCTTTATACTTTGCACTTGTCAGTCGTGGTCAGAACAGTGGTGTGAGAGAATTATGTCGGAGCTAACTGAATTTGAACGTGGGCAAATTGTTGGAGATCGCATGGTGGGCGCTTCCGTAACCAAGGTAGCCAAAGTTCTTGGTGTCTCGAGAGGCTCCATATCGAATATTTATACCCGATACAGAGAAAGCGAAAAAACATGATCTGTTGCGTCACAACGTGAACGAAATTGTGTGTTCAGTGATCGTGGCTGACAGTCAATAAAGAGGATTGTGACGAAAAATAAAGGGCCGATAGCTACAAAAGTCACTGCAGAGCTGAATGCTGTACTCAGAACCCTGTCAGAACCAAAACAACACGAATGGACTCCATAAGCTGGGAATTTCCGGGTGTGCTGGAATTCCAAAACCACTGAGTGATGCAAATGCCCGTGACAGGAAAGTGTTGTGTCTAAACCACAAAACCTGGACTGTGGAGCAATGCAAGAAAGTCACCTGACCGGATGAGGTTTTTTTTCACACTGTTTCCATATTCTGGCCGAGTTTAACAGAGCGGGGGTTCGGTGTAATTTCCGGAATTTAATCCTGTCAAGCTCTTCCTACTTTATGCATATTCCGGGTGGAATGCTCTTAAATGTCCAGAACTTTATGTAATGAGTCTTTTCAAAGTTTCATGACAGTGATTTGGCTATTAACCATTTATTAATGTCCACGAAAATTTCATTAACAGCCCTTTCTAAAATTACGTTCGATTTGATACTAATTGCAATACTTGTATCATCTGCAAACAAAACTACTCTGCATTTTGCTTCATGAGAGGTTATCAATGTTTAAAAAAGCAGTGACCGTAAAATGGACCCTTTTGGGACAGTACATGTAGCTACGAGAACGTGCTGAAAATTAATGCTTCCGAATTTATGTGAAAACTCTAAAAAGCTTTTTAAATAAAACAAATTTTATTAAGATGGCACATCTTTATTCTTCGTGGCTACATATTAATTTCCCAACATGGTCACCCTGACGACAAACACACTTCTCCCAAAGCAGGACCACTTTGTTGATAGAATGTATGACTTTGTTGACGGAGCCACAACCTCACTCCTGCTTGCACCGCTTCATCGCTGTCAAAGTGACATCCTCCAAGGTGTTCTTTAAGTTTAGGGAAAAAATGGAAATCGGACGGGGGCAGTTGGGGACTATATGGAGAATGAGCCGTGACAGCAGTTTGTGACAGACGTCGCAGCGCTGTTGTGTGGCCTGTCGAAGGAGAGGAGAGGAGAGGAGAGGGTGCTCCATTTGTGGACCAACTCTTCCAATTGGAAACTCAATTACGGCACGCTGTTTCTCTTGCACCGACATACTTACGTTACACACTACCACGTTACACGCTAAAATTCGGACCCCTCTGTCGGCAGAGGGCTGCAACTATGTAGACAAGAATAATAAAGATGTTGTTGTTGTTGTTGTCTTCAGTCCTGAGACTGATTTGATGCAGCTCTCCATGCTACCCTATCCTGTGCAAGCTTCTTCATCTTCTAGTACTTACTGCGACCCACATCCTTCTGAATCTGCTTAGTGTATTCATCTCTTGGTCCCCCTCTACGATTTTTAGCCTCCACGCTGCCCTCCAATGCTAAATTTGTGATCCCTTGATGCCTCAGAACATGTCCTACCAACCGGTCCCTTCTTCTTGTCAAGTTGTGCCACATACTCCTCTTCTCCCCAATTCTATTCAATACCTCTTCGATAGTTATGTGATCTACCCATCTAACCCTCAGCATTCTTGTGTAGCACCACATTTCGAAAGCTTCTATTCTCTTCTGCCCGAACTATTTATCGTCCATGTTTCACTTCCATACATGGCAACACTCAATACAAATACTTTCAGAAACGACTTCCTGACACTTAATTCTATACTCGATGTTAACAAATTTCACTTCTTCAGAAACGCTTTCCTTGCCATTGCCAGTCTTCATTTTATATCCTCTCTACTTCGACCATCATCAGTTATTTTGCTCCCCAAATAGCAAAACTCCTTTACTACTTTAAGTGTCTCATTTCCTAATCTAATTCCCTCAGCGCCACCTGACTTAATGCGACCACATTCCATTATCCTAGTTTTGCTTTTGTTGATGTTCATCTTATACCCTCCTTTGAAGACACTGTCCATTCCGTTCAACTGCTCTTCCAAGTCCTTTGCTGTCTCTGACAGAATTAAAATGTCATCAGCGAACCTCAAAGTTTTTATTTCTTCTCCATGGATTTTAATACCTACTCCGAATTTTTCTTTTGTTTCCTTTACTGCTTGCTCAATATACAGATTGAATAACATCGGGAGAGGCTACAACCCTGTCTCACTCCCTACCCCAACCACTGCTTCCCTTTCATGCCCCTCGACTCTTATAACTGCCATCTGGTTTCTGTACAAATTGTAAATAGCCTTTCGCTCCCTGTATTTTACCCCTGCCACCTTTAGCATTTGAAAGAGAGTATTCCAGTCAACATTGTCAAAAGCTTTCTCTAAGTCTACAAATGCTAGAAACGTAGGTTTGCCTTTCCTTAATCTTTCTTCTAAGATAAGTCGTAAGGTCAGTATTGCCTCACGTGTTCCAATATTTCTACGGAATCCAAACTGATCTTCGCCGAGGTCAGCTTCTACTATTTTTTCCATTCGTCTGTAAAGAATTCGTGTTAGTATTTTGCAGCTGTGACTTATTAAACTGATAGTTCGGTAATTTTAACATCTTTCAACACCTGATTTCTTTGAGATTGGAATTATTATATTCTTCTTGAAGTCTGAGAGTATTTCGCCTGTCTCATACATCTTGCTCACTAGATGGTAGAGTTTTGTCAGGACTGGCTCTCTCAAGGCCATCAGTAGTTCTAATGGAATGTTGTCTACTCCCGGGGCCTTGATTCGACTCAGGTCTTTCAGTGCTCTGTGAAACTCTTCACGCAGTATCGTATCTCCCATTTCATCTTCATCTACATCCTCTTCCATTTCCATAATATTGTCGTCAAGTACATAGCCCTCTATATACTCCTTCCACCTTTCTGCTTTCCCTTCTTTGCTTAGAACTGGGTTTCCATCTGAGCTCTTGATATTCATTCAAGTGGTTCTCTTTTCTCCAAAGGTCTCTTTAATTTTCCTGTAGGCAGTATCTATCTTACCCCTAGTGAGATAAGCCTCTACATCCTTACATTTGTCCGCTAGCCATCCCTGCTTAGCCATTTTGCACTTCCTGTCGATCTCATTTTTGAGACGTCTGTATTCCTTTTTGCCTGCTTCATTTACTGTATTTTTATATTTTCTCCTTTCGTCAATTAAGTTCAATACTTCTTCTGTTACCCAAGGAGTTCTACTAGCCCTCGTCTTTTTACCTACTTGATCCTCTGCTGCCTTCACTACTTCATCCCTCAAAGCTACCCATTCTTCTTCTACTGTATTTCTTCCCCCCATTCCTGTCAATTTTTCACTCATGCTCTCCCTGAAACTCTGTACAACCTCTGGTTCTTTCAGTTTATCCAGGTCCCATCTCCTTAAATTCCCACCTTTTTGCAGTTTCTTCAGTTTTAATCTACAGTTCATAACCAATAGATTGTGGTCAGAGTCACATCTGCCCCTGGAAACGTCTTACAATTTAAGACCTGGTTCCTAAATCTCTGTCTTACCATTATATAATCTATCTGATACCTTCTAGTATCTCCAGGCTTCTTCCAGGTATACAACCTTCTTTTATGGTTCTTGAACCAAGTGTTAGCTATGATTGAGTTATGCTCTGTGCAAAACTCTACCAGGCGGCTTCCTCTTTCATTTCTTAGCCCCAATCCATATTCACCTACTATGTTTTCTTCTCTCCCTTTTCCTACTCTCGAATTCCAGTCACCCATGACTATTAAATTTTCGTCTCCTTTCACTACCTGGATAATTTCTTTTATCTCATCATACATTTCATCAATTTCTTCGTCATCTGCATAGCTAGTTGGCATATAAACTTGTACTACTGTAGTAGGCGTGGACTTCGTGTCTATCTTGGCCACAATAATGCGTTCACTATGCTGTTTGTAGTAGCTCGCCCGCACTCCTATTTTTTTATTCATTATTAAACCTACTCCTGCATTACCCCTAAAGATGTAGAATGTTAATATTTAAATAGCGTTAAGAGTTTACATGCAAAAATATCGTAGGCATTACTTTACAGCACGTCCTCGTATTTTCCAATCTGATGAGTGGAGAGCTTGCTTCACTGGTCTCTCGTACTGACACGCTTTGTCTCCTGTTTGCGACATATGGATTGAACCATTTTGCAGCACTACCAGTGACACCATACTATTCTAATTTACTTAAAGTAATGTGATTTCTCAAGTTTTCTTGGCGAGATTTATTAATGGTTTGCTTCCGGATGTTCTGCCTAGTAGTTGCTTCCATGTTATGCACTGTATTTCGACGACCGACCCAGACGTCTGCTTCATGTGCTGAGAGTTTTGCTGTTAGGTGTACTCGCTGCTTGCACTCCAACAGTCTGGATGAAACTCGAAAAAGGTGACTAACCGCCTTTCCACGCATGTTAGTTAAGAGAAGAACGGGCGGATCGCCTGGGTCCCGGTGTATACAGAGAACCTAGCTGACTCACCTCCATCTCCACACCTCGAGCTATCACCATCCGGCACAAAGAAAATCAGAGCTAAAGACTCTGGTCCATAGAGCCCGAACACTTTCAAACAAGGAGAGCCTCGCCGATGAACTACAACACCTACAATTAGTATTTCGAAGAAATGGGCACTCAGATCATCAAATTCAATGGGTGATGCACTCAAAACCAAGAACGCCTGAGAGTGAGGTGGAGACTTGAAACCGAGGAAGAGTAGCCAAAAACCGCTTAACTACCTTATGCTGGAAAGGTCGGTAGACTTCTGCGGAAACATGGCACCCACTTATTTCGCTCCCTTCAACTAAGATAAAAAGTATTCTTTGTAATGTTAAAGAAGATCGAGGTCTCCGAAAACCCGTGTGTATAGCGGATTCCACGCGAATGTAGCATGTCTTACGTGGGGCAGACTACCAGCGTAATGGAGGAGAGATGCAGGGAATGTCAGGTACACGCCCGACAAAAACATCCGAGTAAATCAGCTGTCACCGAGCGCTGCCTCGAATATAACCACGAAATGAAATACTGTGAGACCAATATCGTGATGCAAACGCCAAGTTTGTGCGACAGCATTTTTAAGGAATCTATCGGAATAAAGATGTCAGAAAACCTAATAAACAGGGAGGGCGCTTTCAATTGAAATATCGCTTGAGGTGTGGCACTCAATTGATTAAAATCTTCACGGCCATCACATCCACCATAGTTGGAGAAAGCTGATAGAATTTGCATTTCACGGAATATCAATGCCAACTGTGAAAAGCAAAAGAGTGTCAAAGGGCATAGGGGGCGCCAGGAATCAAACTGTACTATAAATATGGGCGTGAGACCATCAATAGTCCAGTCTGGCTGGAATCTAGGCAGCGAGTGCACATAACAGCAAAACTCGCAGCACATGAAGAAGGCGGCTGGGTCGGTCGTGAAATATTCTGCAGAAAATGGAACAAGCAACTTGACAGAACACCCGGAAGCTAACTATTAATCAGTCGCGCAAAGAAAACCTGAAAGATCACATTCTACTATGGGACATACCTGAACAATCAAAATGCTCACATAATCCTTGGCAGTAAAGCTACATTGCAGAGTGCCCATGGAATATCACGATGTGGCTGTCCATGTCATCACCGAACCCCCGCTCCGTTAAACTCGGCCGGCTTCTCAGTATACTTATACCTTAATAAAATTGTTTGTAAATAATATATCACTTTTCCCAACAAACTGCTCAGTTCACAGAATCAGCACTAGGAACAAGAACAATTTACATAAAAACTTAAAAGCTATTACTTTAATCCAAAAACGTGTCCAACATTCAGGAACACCCATTTTCAATAACTTGTCAGCGATCACAAGAAGTTTAGCTACAAATGAAGTTCGGTTTAAGAGTAGCCTCAAAGACTTATCTGCGGCCAACTACCGCTACTCCACCGACAAATTTCTAAACAGAACCAGCTGATGTACTGTGCATATTATTAATATTATTGTTACCTTATTTTAGTTAATTTCACATACTTTATGCAAAACACTGACATGTCCCACATCCATACGGATCTCCCCAGTATTTCCAGGTACTGTACACCTAGATTTCTATGAGTACATTACCTTCCTTTCCTTTTCCAGTCAAGGTTTCAACGTTTTAACGTCTGGCCAGTGATGAATTCGAAGTGCAAATAACGTTTCCCCAAAATTGGGCTTTAGTCTGTGCCCTTACCGTTCAGTAGGTTGCGAAAATTGGCAAGACGTTTCGTTATCCGTTCCGTTATCTCACCACGGAACAGAGAACTGGTTGAAGAAACGGATTGTGACAGCGAGACATGACGGCTACGTTTGCACTTCGCGTTAACGCATGCTGCCTCGCGAATCCTTCTGGCAGACGACAATAATGAGGCCCTTGTAGCTCCCCTCACAGTGTCTCCTTCAAGTAGGTAACTGCCGGGAGCAGCTTTTATTTTCCCTTTTGAGAGAAAGGTCAAATGAGCTCACAAGAGGACAGTACGAACGTACCCTCACCGGTCTGATTCATATTTACAGTGTGTGTAGGGCATAACTACGGGTTCAATATATGTGAACAGGAAGGAGTAACTCTCACCCTTTTCGAGGAAATCGAGTTTGAAAATTTTTGGCGTGCTTATGTACTTTGTATGGTCACTAGTATTCAAGGAGGCCGCAGCCGAGCGAGTAAGCGGCTGGTTTCATAAGCGTGACATCTCGATCTGCTGCTGGTTTATTATGACTGTGCATGTTATGAAGATTTGGTTATTCGTTTATTATTTTCATTGTCGAATGAAACAATAAGTTTACTGTTACCGATCACTCTTTATTTATACCCACAACGCGTTTCGAAAGTTTAAATCTCTATCATCAGGTGGATTTACCTGTGTCAGTATGGCATATGTGTGTGTTGTGTTGCGATTTCGACGTAATTTGTGGGTCTGTCTCCAGTGGTCACAGGCTCCTTTCGCTATCGTAACATATTACATG
Organism: Schistocerca serialis cubense; assembly: GCF_023864345.2. Taxonomy (NCBI): domain Eukaryota; kingdom Metazoa; phylum Arthropoda; class Insecta; order Orthoptera; family Acrididae; genus Schistocerca; species Schistocerca serialis. The sequence continues at coordinate 8,860,379 of NC_064640.1, forward strand.
TAAGTCGTCATATTTGTAAACAAAAGTGGTGTTTACAAATATGACAGTTTACATGTGATGTGTTACGATAGTGGCAGGATTCTGTGACCACTTGAGACAGTCCCACAAATTACGTCGAAATCGCAACACAACACACACATATCCCATACTAACACAGGTAAAGCCACCTGATGGTGGAGCTTTAAACCTTCGAAACGCGTTGTAAATATAAATAAAGAGTGACTGGCAATAGTAAAGTTGGTGTTTCATTCGATACCAGGAACAGTCACGGTGAAGCCAAATCTAAAACGTCCGCATTTAAATATTTTCATTGTTTTTATCCAGAAAAAGGAGACAAAAAATTAGCAAAGATATTGTGAATAGAAACAGGACACACAAGAACTTTCATTCAAATCAGTACAGTCTTTTTATTTATGTTACTGTATTTAAATTTGTGACAAGCATAATGTGTAACCCATGGAGCACTGCAGAAGTGAAAATGATATTGATCGCAGGAACATGGAGAACAGTAATTATTGCGACATACAGCGTATGAAATGATCGTAAAATTTTTTTCAATGTTTCTATTGCAGAAATAACCTGATTTACTTTCATAAACGATTCTCGGTCATCACACAATTTCGCGGCTTACCACGCATATCTAAGCGTATTACCGAATATTGGTGCAGACAACTAATGATGAACGTTTGAACGAATTTTTATGCAATCTTCTCTCGAAGCTATCTTTCTATTTTGTTCGATGATGTACGCGCAATTTTGTAGTCGTTTTTTAAGGTTCTTCACCTACCTGTCTCAAACCTGCGGAGTGCATTTTGGAGTAATCGTTTTAATACTGCACACTAGCGGACCCTCTCCATCTTGAACAGTTTCGTCTTACAAACCCCGGTTCGTTTGTCCTCACCATGAATCGAGAAACAAAAGAAATTGTTCCCAGAATGAGATTTTCCCTCTGCAGCGGAGTGTGCGCTGATATGAAACTTCGTGGCAGATTAAAACTGTGTGCCGGACCGAGACTCGAACTCGGGACCTTCGCCTCTCGCGGGCAAGTGCTCTACCAACTGAGCTACCCAAGCACGATTCACGCCCGGTACTCACAGCTTTACTTCCGCCAATACCTCGTCTCCTACCTTCCAAACTTTACAGAAGCTTCCAGAATAAGATTTTCACTCTGCAGCGGAGTGTGCGCTGATATGAAACTTCCTGGCAGATTAAAACTGTGTGCCGGACCGAGACTCGAACTTGGGACCCGAGTTCGAGTCTCGGTCCGGCACACAGTTTTAATCTGTCAGGAAGTTTCTTTATAGAAGCTCTCCTGCGAAACTTGCTGGTAGAGTACTTGCCCGCGAAAGGCAAATGTCGGGAGTTCGAGGCTCGGTCCGGCACACAGTTTTAATCTGCCAGGAAGTTTCAAAAGAAATTGTTCTTCTCTCACGTATTGCTTCCAGACGTCGATTAGAAAATTCTTGAATAATGCTGTTGTGAGTTTGCCGGGCTTCCTTCGAAGATGTCATCGTAGCGTTCAAGACCCAACCGTGTACTACACATACTGTCAATATGAGTCGAATTGGTTAGGTGAACACCAGTGTACGTCCGCATTTCCTAGGTATTAAAGGAAATGAAAGTCCAAGTTCATGTAGGCAATGAACTGCTTGAACAAGTTGATAAATTTACTTATCTGGGCAGTAATATCACCAGGGATGGAAGGAGCAAGGCAGAAGTAAAACGTTGAATTGCTCAAGCAAAGGCTGCTTTTAACAAGAAGAAAAACATCTTAACATCTAAGAGCATCAGCCTTGAAATCAGGAAAAGATTTTTGAAATCATATGTGTGGAGTGTGGCATGCTATGGGTGTGAAACATGGACTCTCGGGACAGAGGAAGGCCAGAGGCTAAATTCTTTTGAAATGTGGTGCTATAGACGCATGCTCAAAATAAAATGTATCGACAAGGTCACAAGCGAAGTGGTTCTGGAAAGAGCAGGTGAGAAGAGAATCTTCTGGAGTTTCATTGTTAAAAGAAGAGTGCAATTTGCAGGCCATCTATTAAGACATAAAGGACTCCTAAACACAATCATAGAGGGAAAAAGACCAAGAGGAAGACCACGACTGAGGTACATGGATCAAATCGTAACACCTGTAAAGAAATGAAGAGAAAAGCTCAAAGACGCACAGAATGGAGACAAGCTGCCATTTTAGCTGTTGCAAACCAATCCTTGGATTGACCACTACAGAAGAAGAAAGGAAAAAAAATCCCATGTTCTTACAGAAGATTACACTGGCCAATAGCCGGCCGAAGTGGCCGTGCGGTTAAAGGCGCTGCAGTCTGGAACCGCAAGACCGCTACGGTCGCAGGTTCGAATCCTGCCTCGGGCATAGATGTTTGTGATGTCCTTAGGTTAGTTAGGTTTAACTAGATCTAAGTTCTAGGGGACTAATGACCTCAGCAGTTGAGTCCCATAGTGCTCAGAGCCATTTTGAACTGGCCAATACTAAAAAAAAAAGTACCTAGTAGTAGTTAAGACAATCTACCTTTCAGCAATAATAATTTTGTCTTATGGGCAAAACTTCACCATAAATTTGTGTGTGAATGGTTCGATGCACGGAAAATAAGCTGTGGAGAAGCAGCCGAGTGGGGGTTAGCGCCTGATTGGAGCCGTTCTGTACTGTCCCAGCGTCTTAAAGGAGTGCGCATTTCGCTGTTGCCGACACTTGACCCACAAAGTCTTGGGAACGTTGCCAGGCACTACCTCCAGCCGGTTTTCGCGTTAGTAGCTCGCAAATGTTGCGAATAAATCGAGAAACACGCAACACGCAATAGCAGCCTACTACGCCTCGCCTATTTTCGTGACGATGTAAAGGTCGCCAGCATTATTAACGTCACAAGAAAACAAACATCTAACCTGTCGACACGTTTAATTTTCGGGCTGTGCCATTCGTCGACGTCGTCATTTGCACACTCTCAACTGAGCTTGTGGAATTCCTTCACATCTTCGCCCGGTGTGTTGCAACACATATTCTTTGTGTTATTAACTTCGACATACGTTAAGCGTTTTTTTTGTATTTTTTAAACTTGAATGTTACACTGATAGAGGGCTACCAGATTAATCACTGCAATGTAGGGGGAAATGCTAGGAAATTTGTTGCCTTTCAAGAAAAGTGAATTTGTTTTTTTTATCTGTTGTCAATCAAACTTTAATGTTTTCAATTGTGTCATTAGTAGGTAGAAATTTATCGTAAGTAATATATATCTCTTTCAAACCAACAGCCCAGTTCATGGAATCAATGCCAGTAGTAAGAGTGACCTTCATAAAGAGTTTGTCAGTCACTTTGGACCAAAGATGTGGCCATTATTTGGGAACACACATTTTCAATAGATTTCCAACAACGATAAAATATTTAGCTACTTATAACGTTTAGTTCAAGAGGAGCTCGAAGGATTTATTGACGACCAACTCCTAATCTACCTGATATATTTCCTTGCAGAACCAATAGATGTTATTATTAACCATGTGTCATAACATGAACGCTATGTAATACGTGAGTTCGGTGCAGCGTAAGTGCAACAATGTGATTTTTTAAAGCCCGTTTTGCAAACCGTTTTTGGAATGAACAACGTATTCAGTCTAACCTAACCTTCAATGAAATATCACATTGTAACTCATAGTTTCTTAATCTTCGTGTAAATCACGAGACATTCAAATACAGTCTTCCATTCTGAGACGCTTTTTGTCCACTGTAAGCGTGATGTGAATGTTTATACGTTAGTAATGTAAATGCCTTGTGTTCTCTCACAAAAATCTGTGAATTTCTGATAAAATCAAACTAGACTTAAGTATTCATGCATAGAGGATTCCTAAATACATGACTTCGTGAAGATATAGGATAAAGGCCAGGAAAAGGAAGGAGAAAGGAGGATTCAAACTTCGCTCCATCAAAAGCTTTCATCTCTAACAGAGGTTGAACACTTCAAAAAACAACGAAGGTTTCCGCTTTCACTGAAAGAAGGATTTAAACGCAACAGCATGGCAACACTGACGTAGCTACAGAAAGCACTGGCACATCCAGCCAAGGAGGAAAGAGGCAACTGGCCGTGGCTCTGTGAACTTCAGTCCTGGAAGGCAGAATATCGCCAACTAGACTTATAAAACTACGGTCAGCTACCATACACTGCCATAAGTAAGCGTAAACTACGATTGTTTTCCTAATAGCTATGGTAAGGTCGTACCCATGTTACCTGTACATTAGATGTGTTGCATACCTATCGTTCGCTACCTCTTAACGACTGGTTTCTGTAGAGCCGCCCGCTGTGACCGAGCGGTTCTAGGCGCTTCAGTGCGAATATTAGACGAAAGGACGTGCCTCTCCAATGCCTCTCTACTAATCGCACGGTTTTGCAGTGCGGTTGCAAAACAGACACTAAACTTATTACAGTGAACACAGACGTCAATGAACGACCGGACAGATCATAACTTTGCGAAAATAAAGAAAGTAAAATTTTCACTCCAGGGAAGCCTTGAACCAAGAACCTCTCGTTCCGCAGCTGCTCACGCTAACCACGGGACCACGGCGCTCCTGCGCGCACGTTGTCCTTAATGTTGCCTATCTTGCGCATGGACTACTCAGTTTGTATATTTTGCTTATTTTTTCATAGTTCCACACAACTTCTTCCTGTTTTCTCGATTGATCTGTGTTCAGTTTTTCAAGGCCTATCCACTGTGCCAACTTATAACTAAATCTGAGGGGGGGTGCGATGGGGAGGTTCCCTTGTAAGTACCGACTTACTCCAGGCATCTTGAGACATATTATCCCACGCCTCAGTGGGAGCATTCCTGAGAGCTTCAGACGTCAATGGAGGATGTTGATGACTAGAAATCGCCCTTTTGAGAAGCTCCGTGCATGCTCTATGCAAGTCATACCCGGTGAGCATGCTGGCCAATCCATTCTTCGGGTCCCACGTCCTGTCCGACACCGACACACACTGGGGGCACGAAGAGATCGGGCGTTATCATCATGTAGGGTGAACCCTTCCTCTACAGTCTGTGCAAAACCACTGCAGCATTCATGTTGCCTTCAGTTGGAACGAGTGGTGTGCGGCGGCCGTACATGATTCCTGCCCAGAATCCGATTGAGCTACCGCGTTGTTGGTAACGTTCCACAGTCATTCAGGGATGATTGCGCCTCCATATGCGAAGAGAGTTGTCGTCAGGGTGCAAGCCCATTCGCACTTGGTCGGTGAACAGCGTTTTAATCCATTGCTCTCGTGTCCAATGTTCATGTGCTCTAGCCCATCTTACACGAGCACCCCTCAGATATGGACGGAGTGGTGGAATCTTGAAAGGTCTTTAGCTGTACACCCTCTAATTTTGAAGTCCGCTGCACACAGTTTGGGTACTTAAGGTAACCCCTCTGGTTTCTCGAAGCTCGTGGAGCAGGGTAGTCACCGTCTTTGTAGGGTGTTTCCGTCCAGATATCGTTACATACCGGTCCTGAGTTTTGTGTGGACGGCCTTCGCGATGTCGATCAACTATTGAATGTGTTTCCTGGAACTTTTTCCACGCTCTGGAGACAACAGTTTGATTAACGCGTACAATATTCGGAACGTCAACTTGTCTCATGTTTCGTCCCTTCAGTGTGGTAATTTTGGTACGGTCTGCCATGGGGAGCCTGTTCTCAGGCATTGTGTTGCACACGGACAACTGTGCATTCGCAAGAACTCAGCTCTGGTGTACTGCGTTTGTTTACAAGCCGTGGTTGCACGGCCCCTGATGAGGTACAGTGGCTACGACGAACGAGTTCGCAGTATGTACGCAACCACCTTCCTACATAAACGCAAAAGGAACGTCCATAATGACTATTGGTGGGTAATTTGAAAATACGATTAACTTTTCATTATGAATGTATGTTCTCCTAAATATCGGAAGTTGTGAACATCCTAGAAACTGAGTGAGGATATATAATGGGCCGGGAACCTACGGAAAATTTTTAATCTGTACAGTTATCCTCCTGTTTGTTACTTAAGAATAAATAGTATTTATACCAAAACTAAAATTGTGAATATTTAATTTGGATTTTATTCGAAAATTTTTTATTTGTAGCGTGAAACAGAGGTATGTTGTAGTGAAATTAAAAAAAAAATAGATTTATCACATAGCGCTAGAGAGCGCAATTTCCTCAACAAAACTGTAAAATACAAACTGCCAAACAAAAATGTATCAAATATCTCTTCAATACTTCGTTGAACTTACACAAATCATGTTTCTGCTATTCATAAACACGTTTCGCATTTATCAATAATAGGAAACTCTTGCCTCTGATACTGATGAACGTTCTATTGAGAACTAAATGATAACAACAACAGTTATATGTACACAGGGTGTCCCATTTATGTTGACCACCCTAAATAACTGTTTGTCCAGATGCAAATTACAAAATGTTTCAAGCAAATGGTCTTTAGCAGTCAGAGGGACATCGATCACCATGACTGCCATCGTTGTAGCTTTGTTTTTTTACAAAGATATTGTCGCAAGAGAAGCCGAGTAGCCCTATGGGGTAGTGGTTTAATACTAAACTGTTGCATGGAGAGTCGTGAGTTCAAAACTCACCTCGACTGAACAATTTTAATTTCTCTATTCGGTTCGAGTACATTCTAGAAGTATCCACAAATGTCGAGGATCATTCTGCTGGAATGTTCTGTAGCTGTATATATACTGTATGTGTTCTGGCCGGATGCCGGCCGCGGTGTTCTAGCGGTTCTAGACGCGCAGTCCGGAACCGCGAGACTGCTACGGTCGCAGGTTCGAATCCTGCCTCGGGCATGGATGTGTGTGATGTCCTTAGGTTAGTTAGGTTTAAGTAGTTATAAGTTCAAGGGGACTGATGACCACAGATGTTAAGTCCCACAGTGCTCTGAGCCATTTGAACCATTTTTTTTGTTCTGGCCGGAGGCAGTTTGCTCCGCGCTCTTGTATGTGGAAGAGCTGAATAAACCTTCGTTAAGTGAAGTTAGTGTTCGTCATTCATCTAATTACCCCCTTCTTCTATGTGACAATATGAACAGCGGTATGACTTTTTTAAATGGCACCCTGTATTTTTTATTCGGTAATTCAATTCCTCTCCTAAAGACCTATTCAAAAATGTATCACAGCGTACCATTCACTGAAACACAACGTTATTAATGACATAGCACAACACAGACTTTGAGCCCGGGATCATAAACACGTCCACTTGTTGGAGTTGTCAGAAAACAACTGAAAACCAAATAAAAACATAACACAAAACTGACTTTGTCTCTCCTGTGCCATTGGCCAGGAGCAGAACATTCAAAGGTGCTCAAAGTGGTGACCCTGGACACCGATACACTGGTGCACTCGTTGAATGAAAAAATTATTTACTGCTTACAGTGTTGCCTGCTGAAGAGAATTACAAGCAAGCACGATACGTCCATGCATGTACACCGGAGTTGTTGGAATATCGCTATAGACAACGTCTTTAAGGCATCCCCAAAGAAAAAAGTCCAGAGTATTTTGATCAGGAGACCTAGCAGGCCAGGTAACTGTTCCTCCTCGACCAATCCATCTGGCAGGACACCTTCGGTTCAGAAAACGACGTGCACGCACGGCATTATGTGCTCGACATCCATCGTGTTGAAACCTCATAAGCATTCTGGTTCTTAGCGGCACTTCATCCAGAAGAGGAGGAAGAAATCGTCTGAGGAAGTTGGCATACGCTGTGCTGATTAGACTACCATCGATAAAATAACGGCCAATAATTGTGGTACCAAGCATCCCACACCCGAGGTTAACTCTCCTTTGACGCTGATGTTCCACCTGTCTAAGCCATCGTGGGTTGTTTCTGGCCCAATAAAGCATGTTCCTTTTATTTATCTGTCCTTTGAGATGGAACATTCATCGGTAAATAGAACACTGGAAAAGAAGTTCCGGTTGACGAAGATTTGCAACTGTGGCCACTGACAGAACTGTACACGATTCTGGAAACCATTCCCATGCAATTCTTGATGTAGATGTACATGGTAAGGATGGAACCGGTGACGTGAGAGAATACGATGTACACTGGTTTTAAGAATGCCAATCTCGTGTTCAACTGTCGTGTGGTCACACGTGGATTCATAGCAACGGAAGCGAGAACAGTAACTTCGGCAGCTCCGTCTGTGCGAGTGCTACGATGATTGCTTGTCGTGGGTTGAAACTTCGTTTCCTGAAGCTTCGCAACAAGAGGAGAAAACATCCGTCGGGAAGGTGGGTTTTTGTCAGGAAATAGCTCTCTGTACAGTTCCGCTGCATGCGTAGCATTTCGCCTACCTTCAAAAACAACAGCTACAACAACAACAATAAAAGAAACGTTATGTCAAAGCAGTTTGCAGGAAGGACAGCCTTAACTGTATGCTTACTCTACCAACCGTATTTAAAAGGACTAAACTACTGCACTGAATGTACCCGTACATAAGAAAACAGTATTTTAATTGCTGTTCTGCTAACTTGCATTTCCTATAGATGAGTAGCATTTCTACCTTCTCTTCGTTGGTGTACATTCTACTCACACAACTCTTCAGCTGACGGTGGTTGACGAAATGACGGGTGTGCATTCTACCCATGTTTACATTTGTCCTCTGTCATTGTCAGCACGTGGATGTGTTCCATTACCCCGAGTACCTGCACTAAGCGCTGGGGGCGTCAACGTCAGTGTTGTGTTGTGTAATTAATAACGTTGTGTTTCAGTGAATGGTACATTGTGATACATTTTGGAATAGGTCCTTAGGAGGGGGAATGAATTACCGTATGAAAAATACGGGGTGCTACTTAAAAAAAAGTCATACCGCTGTTCATATCTTCGTAAAAAACAAAGCTACAACGATGGCAATCATGCTGATTGATGTTCCCCTGACTGCTAAAGAACATTTGCTTGAAACATTTTGTAATTTGCATCTGGACAAACAGTTATTTAGGGGGGTCAAGATAAATGGGACCCCCTGTATATATTAATCTTTGCGCAAGGAAACTCTACTTGCTTTAGTTACAGGCCGCGCGCGGCGACCGCGCGGTTTGAGGCGCCATGTCGCGGATTGCGCGGCCCCTCCCGCCGGAGGTTCGAGTCCTCCCTCTGGCATGGGAGTGTGTGTTGTTCTTAACATAAGTTTGTTTAAGTAGTATGTAAGTCTAGGAGCCGATGACCGTAGCAGTTTGGTCCCTTAGGAGCACACAAACACACACACACACACACACACACACACACACTTTAGTTATATAAAAGTGCGGAAGTTACGCGATCAACTAATATTTATTACTTATAAAATGCAATTTATATTCAGTAAGAATGTAAATACACAATGGACTAAGGGCGAATGATGGACGGTTCTAATTACGTGCAAAAAAGGAGCTGTAAAATATTTAAAAAATGGTTAGATATACATAAAAGAAATGTAAAATGTGATGCTATGACAATATGTAGTACGTTATTAAAACACCGAAACAGTTTATTTTGATATGTGATGACGATGTTCTGTTTGTGGGGCGCTCAACTGCGCGCTCATCAGCGGCCGTAGAAAGCCCCAATCAAATGGTTCAAATGGCTCTGAGCACTATGCGACTTAACTTCTGAGGACATCTGTCGCCTAGAACGTAGAACTAATTGAACCTAACTAACCTTAGGACATCACACACATCCATGCCCGAGGCAGGATTCCAACCTGCGACCGTAGCGGTCGCTCGGTTCCAGACTGTAGCGCCTAGAACCGCACGGCCGCTCCGACCGGCCTATAGTCCCAAACTTTACACAGTCCAGTCTAGTCACTTTCACGAATGATGATGAAATGATGAGGCCAACACAATCACCTAGTCCCCAGGCAGAGAAAATCCTCAACCCGGCCGGTAATCGAACCGCCGCTAATCGAGCCCGGGACCCGTTATCCAGAGGCAGCAACGCTAGCCACAAGACCACGAGCTGCGGGCATTTTCAGATGTCAGTGACATATGATTGTAAATGATAAAAGTAATCGTTTAAAGATGTGCAAGCCATGGCGTAACTGGAAAAATTTGTACGAACGCCCGCCCAATATAGCTGCAGGGCATCCATCTTCACTCTCCTAAAGACGCGTATCTGCCCAGATTTTTCAGCAAACCACATTACTCCATAATTTTCAAACCTGTCAAATGCGTGGGGCAGGGAAGACGTGTTATCATTTTGCAAACTGCAATCCCCATCAGGGAGAAACGTCTGTGCCATTGGATCAACTAGTCATCTAGCGTAGTTGCATAGACCTCTCTAGTTAACTTTACCTTCAGTGTGACACCCAAAATACGGTGGCCCAAATCCTTGCCGAACCTTTGCAGACTTAAAGCTGGATTACTCTCCTTCTCAGGTATTGTTGCAGCCTGCGGTAGAAAATAGCTGTTTGATGGTTAAGTCTTTGTGCTCCTCGTATCTGTGAAACACCCTCTTCTTCTTTTTTTTTTTAATTGGAACAGGTTTGGCAGTAACACGTCTATGTTTGCGTAGCTCTCTTCTTATCGTTTGTGTTAAAACTAAGGTATTTCTTACTATATTTTAAGTTGTGTCACGTTATTGAAGAAAATTTGATTAATAGGGTCCACTTACCAGGGAGGCAATACTGACCTTACGACTTATCTTAGAAGAAAGATTAAGGAAAGGCAAACCTACGTTTCTAGCATTTGTAGACTTAGAGAAAGCTTTTGACAATGTTGACTGGAATACTCTCTTTCAAATTCTAAAGGTGGCAGGGGTAAAATACAGGGAGCGAAAGGCTATTTACAATTTGTACAGAAACCAGATGGCAGTTATAAGAGTCGAGGGACATGAAAGGGAAGCAGTGGTTGGGAAGGGAGTAAGACAGGGTTGTAGCCTCTCCCCGATGTTGTTCAATCTGTATATTGAGCAAGCAGTAAAGGAAACAAAAGAAAAATTTGGAGTAGGTATTAAAATTCATGGAGAAGAAATAAAAACTTTGAGGTTCGCCGATGACATTGTAATTCTGTCAGAGACAGCAAAGGACTTGGAAGAGCAGTTGAATGGAATGGACAGTGTCTTGAAAGGAGGATATAAGATGAACATCAACAAAAGCAAAACAAGGATAATGGAATGTAGTCTAATTAAGTCGGGTGATGCTGAGGGAATTAGATTAGGAAATGAGGCACTTAAAGTAGTAAAGGAGTTTTGCTATTTGGGGAGCAAAATAACTGATGATGGTCGAAGTAGAGAGGATATAAAATGTAGGCTGGCAATGGCAAGGAAAGTGTTTCTGAAGAAGAGAAATTTGTTAACATCCAGTATTGATTTAAGTGTCAGGAAGTCATTTCTGAAAGTATTCGTATGGAGTGTAGCCATGTATGGAAGTGAAACATGGACGATAAATAGTTTGGACAAGAAGAGAATAGAAGCTTTCGAAATGTGGTGCTACAGAAGAATGCTGAAGATTAGATGGATAGATCACATAACTAATGAGGAAGTATTGAATAGGATTGGGGAGAAGAGAAGTTTGTGGCACAACTTGACCAGAAGAAGGGATCGGTTGGTAGGACATGTTCTGAGGCATCAAGGGATCACCAATTTAGTATTGGAGGGCAGCGTGGAGGGTAAAAATCGTAGAGGGAGACCAAGAGATGAATACACTAAGCAGATTCAGAAGGATGTAGGTTGCAGTAGGTACTGGGAGATGAAAAAGCTTGCACAGGATAGAGTAGCATGGAGAGCTGCATCAAACCAGTCTCAGGACTGAAGACCACAACAACAACAACAACCAGGGTCAAAAATATATGGTAAAAATAACATTGTGTAACACCATAAGTTGCTCTTCAACGTAATCTTTAATGTGTGACCGGTTTCAGACAAAGACCATTATCCAGTACTTGTGAACACAAACGTCATAGATACAGGAAAACTTAAGATGAAAAGAATGTTTCAAAACTAGAGTAAAAATACAAGCAATACTTACACTCTTTTTGTGAACAGCATGAGTTAAATATATACGTCAAAAAATAAAATGTCAAAAATATTGTATTGCTTGCATTTTTATTACTGTTTTGAAACATGCTTCTTACCGGAAATTTTCCTGTCTCCACGACGTCTGTACAATAAGTGCTAGGTGCTGGAGAACCATATTCTACCGAAACCGATAGCACTTTAGGAACAAATAAAACAACAGCTGTAGTGTAATGTTGTCGTTTCTACTTTTTAGCAAAGTTGTGGAACACAATCAACTAAAGGCATTTTGGAATTTCGAAAATATATGTTTGACTTTAACCAAACATATTTCACCATAATTTTGACAGGATCAGTGCTCATTTATTTATTCCCCTGAATTTATTGACATACTAAGTACAGCATTCACTTTTGTGATTGCGGTTTTTTTTTAGTAGATTTAGAAGTGCACATGAATTTCATTTTCCCTGTGATATTAGATTTGGTTTTCCTTCCACTATCGCGTTTGGTGGACAAAGTTTTCGTATGGACAACATTTTCTGTCAAGATGCTAAACACAGTAGCTTCAGATATCTGTAGCATATAATGCATTCTCACCACAAAACCACTGTTGGCTTAATAATGTGTGTGTGTGGGGGGGGGGGGGGGGGGGACAAGTGCGTTATATGTGAGTGACGAGCTTTAGTGTGCCCTTGTGTTGCGTCACGGCCCTGTACGCACTCACTGCAGGGAACGTTCGCAGTTGGCACGCCAGTACTACGGACTGCAGATCAATAGAGGGACTTTCCTTTCTGTGACGAGTCGCACTTCATCGTACCAAGTGGCAGTAAGGCGAGGCAGTACGCCTAATCGCCCATCAAACATTTGTGAAACGGGTGCCTTAGGACGCGGTATAGTTTATGTGCGGGATAGTGCTGGCCAAACTCGAGAACATCGTGGAACCGAACAAAAATGAATCCAACTGTAGGTTGCATGGCAGAGAAAGTATGACGTCTGCTTATGTACACCTGCATCCAGCTTGGTCGCCTGATGTAGAACTGTATCAGAATATGAGGGCGTGCTCAAAAATAAAATGTGAAAACTCTTAAAGCTTTTTAAACAAGACGAATGTTCTAATACTCTACATCTTTATTCTTCATGTCTACATATTTGCAGCCCTCTGCCGCTGGAGGGTTGTAATCGAGTTTCGAATTCTAAGAGTTCGTTCACACATGGAGCATCATCTCGTTCACACCATACACGAGCGCTGCGACATCTGGGTTCATTGTCATCGATTATCCTCCATACAGTACCGCCTTGGTCCCTGCCGATTTTTATCTGTTCCCAAAAGTTGGAGAAAACCTTCGAAGACCTTACTTTGTTAGTGATGAAGCGTTGCAAGCAGAGGTGGGGTTGTGGCTCCGACAACAAGGTAAAATATTTTTACAGTGATGGTATCAACAAACTTGTCTCCCGTTGGGAGAAAAGTATTCATCGCCAGGGTGACTATCTTGAGAAATAAATATGTAGACATGGAGAATGAAGACGTAGAATGTTAATAATGTTTGTTTTATTTGAAAAGCTTTAAGAGTTTTCACAAAAAAGTTCGAAGGCATTAATTTTCAGCACGTCCTCGTACTTGCAGCTGATGAAACACTGGACGTCAAGCGACTGTTTTCACCTGACATGTCAGTTATAATAGCTAACTAGCCACTTTTGTTATAGAAAAAAAAATAAAACACAGCTGGTCAGGCAGGTTATTTCCTGTCTGTCTGACCGGGCACAAAGCGCAAACCTTCTAGTTCAACGGAAAAGACTAAAACAGGCAACCTGAAGAAGTCCTAAGAACAAAATAGATCGTAGCACAATGTATGCGTAATTATACAGCTGAGATGGTTTTCACTAATCAGTAACACGTTTTTTTTCAAGGACGTGTGAAGCTGTGCACGTTCGAACGAATTACTTTCAATTTGGTTGTACACTGAAGAACCAAAGAAATTGGTACACAGGCCCAATATCGTGTAGGGTCCTCGCGAGCACACAGAAGCGCCGCAACACAACACGACATGGCATGGACTCGACTAATGTCTGAAGTAGTGTTGGAGGGAATTGACACCATGAATAATGTAAGGCTGTCCATAAATCCGTAAGGGTGCGAGGGAGTGGAGATCTCTTCTGAACAACACGTTGCAGGGCCTCCCAGATATGCTCAATAATGTTCACGTCTGGGAAGTTTGGTAGCCAGAGGAAGTGTTTAAACTCAGAAGAGTGTTCCTGGAGTCACTCTGTAGCAGTCCTGGACGTGTGGGGTGTCGCATTGTCCCGCTGTAATTGCCCAAGTCCACAGGAATGCACAATAGACACGAATGGCTGCAAGTGATCAGACAGGATGCTCATGTACGTGTCACCTTTCGGAGTCGTATCTAGACGTATCAGGTGTCTCATAACTCCAACTGCACACGCCCCACACCATTACAGAGCCTTCACCAGCTTGAACAGTCCCCAGCTGATATGCAGGGTCCATGGATTCATGAGGTTGTCTCCATACCCGTACACGTCCATCCGCTCGATACAATTTCAAACGAGACTCGTCTGACTAGGGAATACATGTTTCCACTCACCAAAAGTCCAATATCGGTGTTGACGTGCTCAGGCGAAGCGTAGAGTTTTATGTCGTGCAGTCATCAAGGGTACACGAGTGGGCCTTCGGCTTCAAAAGCCCATATCGATGATGTTTCGTTGAATAGTTCGCCCTCTGACACTTGTTGATGGCCAAACATTGAAAGCTGCAGCAATTTTCGGAAGGGTTGCACTTCTGTCACGTTGAACGACTTTTCAGTCGTCGTTGGTCCTGTTCTTGCAGAATCTTTTTCCGGCCGTAGCAATGTCTGAGATTTGATGTTTTACCGGACTAATGATATTCACGGTACACTCGTGAAATGCTCGTACGGGAAAACCCCTACTTCATCGCTAGCTCGGAGATGCCGTATCCCATCGCTCGTTCGTCGACTATAACATCACGTTCAAACTCACTTAAATCTTGATAACCTGCCATTGTAGCAGCAGCAACCGATCTAACAACTGCGCCAGACACTTGTTTTATTACATAGGCATTGCCGACCGCGGCCCCGTATTCTGCGCGTTCCTGTTCACATATCTCTCTAATTGAATGCACATGGTTATACCAGTTTCTTTGGCGCTTCAGTGTTTTTTTGTTTTGTTTTTATTTTTCTTTCTTTCATAAGGCTTTCCCTTTCATTCCCTTCTTCCCTCTAATCGATGCAAACTCACGCATTCCCGGCCGGTTAGGGGATTTTCTCCGACAGGGGGCTGGGTGTTTGTGTTGTCCTCATCATCTCACCATCATCTGACAAGTGACGAGACTGGAAATGGGAAGATTTGGAGCTTGTACGGGCGCTGATGACCACGATGTTGAGCGCCCCACAAACCAGCGTCATCATCATCACACTCACGTTCGCAGATTTGCAGAGAGTGCAAAACTTTTTTCGAGCAGGTTAGAAGTAAAGCAAATATCTCCATCTTCACTTCGCAAGCCACTGCAGGGTACTTCGTGATCTACAGTCACTTCCCCCTTTCGTGTTCCAGTCACAGTTTGTGTGCCGGAAGAACGACCATCGGTAAGTTTCCATGTGATCGCGAACCATCTAATTTTACGTTCATGGTCTTCACGTTAGATATAGGAGGAAGCAAAATCTTGGTTTACTCCTTTACTAGAGTTCGCTCTCGGAATTTAAAAAATAAGCCACAGTGAAATGGTCAACGCCTCTCTTGTAGAATCTGCCACAATGGTTGTACGAGAATCTCAATGACACTTCCGTGCTCACTAAACGAATCCGTCACGGAACGCGCTGCTCGCCTTTGGTTTGTGTGTTTCCTTGATCAATCCTGTCTGGTAATGTACGTAATCTAAAGAAAAATACTCAAGTCTCGGTCAAAAAATGTTTTGTAAGGTACGTCCTCCGAGAATGGACTATATTCTCTATTTTCGTAAGGTTTGTTTTATGTGGTCGTACCTCTTCAAATCGCTCAGTACACTCACTCCCAGACATTTCATGGATTTGACGTTTTTTTTAGCGACTTCTTTGAAACAGTTTAATCAAACAATAACGGATTTTCTTATTTCTGCACAACACATTCCATTTGTTTATTCTGTGAGTAAACTTTTGATCCTTGCACCAGCTTCGACGTACTGCAGAGGTTCCTGCATTTCGCTACAGTGTTGTTGTGACTTCTCTGTATCCAACGGTTTCACCCTCTAACAGTCTTCCAACGTTGTCCACGAGATCATTTATGTGTACTGAGAACAGTAAAAGTCTAAAACACTTACCTCGAAGGTAGTTTTATATCGTGAGCTTTCTCTCCATTAAGAATGAAATGCTGTGTTTTATTTGCTAGAAACTTTTCAGTCTAGTCACAAAAGCTCGTCCGATATTCCGTACACTTGTATATTATTAATTACACGACAGGGTGGAACTGTATCGAAAGTAAACCGGAAGTCAAGGCACAACGCAAGGCCTATTAAGCCAGGTGCCGGTATCTACATGGCTAGCCTTTGAAGTAGTAACAGCAGGAAGAATAGCAAATACGACAGACGTTCCATATTTATTTGCACTTTATTTTTCCCAGAATTCATGATACACTATTTGACTCATTACTGTTCCAAGTATGTACTGCTTTGGTCTACCCGTAGGTGGCAGGACAATCATTAGAAGTGTTAAGCTCATTTTCCCCAACTGCTATCATTACGTGAGCGGACAAAATTGAATGTGAGCATCAAGGACACTGCGGATATTCAGAGGCGAGTCGTGGTAGTGTGTGGAGGATGTGCAACGTCACGAAACGCGCTCTTGCAACACGACAGCGCTCGCTGCTCCCCATACGAGTCGGAAAACAGTGGGTGTTACTGCTGAAATGAGGTTGCAAGTACGGCCACGTCCACCGTATTCTGCTGACTTGCCTTCTTGGCTTCTGTAGGCCCTCCTCTCTGGAGTATCGCCGTGCGGAATGGCGTCGTGTCACGGATTGTGCGGCCCCCAGGGGCTTGGCGTCCCCGGGGTTCCTGAGCGCCGCCAGTCCCCTGTCACCGTAAGCTCTGGGCATACTTCAGCGACCACTGTGCGGCGCGGCGGTGGAACGCTGTGTGTCTCAGGGACTGGGGATCTTGGCTTGACCGCCCGGATCGCGAGGATGGAGTAAACCTCTATAGAAAAAATCCTCAATCTCAAGGTGTGCTGCGTGCTGATAGATGCACGACTGTTGAGGTGGAACAGCAGTCAGCGGGCACCCTCTGGGGAACCTGCCGCACCTCAGTTGTATAAGGCTTACTCAGGCACTGTCTGAGTGGACACTTACTTCCCTAGCTGCTCGTGGGACCGCAGTGGACCCTCCGAAATCCTCTTTTCCTCCTCCCAGGGAAAAGGGTGCGCCGCTGGAAGGTTCTAACACCCAGTCTCTCAAGAGGGCTCGTGAAGTCAGTCCCCCTGACTCCGGCGCTTCTTTGACAAGTCCAGTCTTTAGTAACAGAATGCATTCTGGTAATCAGAACGTGTTTCTCATTGTGAAACGGAAGGAGGGTTGTTTCGAGAAGGTTTCACCGTTCTATATACAAAAGGGTTTGGAGGGAATCTGTGGATCCTTAAAATCGGTAAGCGCCTGTGTAATGCGACCTTGCTAGTAGAAACTTCCTATTCTCAGCTGGCAACTAACGTCCAATCCGCTAAATGCCTTGGGAAATATGACATAGACACTGAACTGCACAGCACCTTGAATTATAGCAAAGGTGTTGTGACATGCCGGGATCTAGTCGACATTCCCACGGAAAAACTGCAACGTGAGTGGGCTCTGGAAGGTATAGTTGAGGTACAACACATGATGAAGAGGGTTGATGACAATCTTATCAAATCCGACTCCTTTATTCTGACCTTCAGTGGCACGAAACTTCCTGAACATGTTAAAGCTGGCTTGCTTCGCCTTAGTGTGAGGCCTTATTCCTAACCCCAATGCGCTGTTTTAAGTGACAGCGTTTTGGACATACCACCTTAGGGTGTAAAGGCGAAGCGACTTGTGGCAACTGCGGTAAGGCTGCTCAGAAGGAGTTAGTTGCTCGTCTACAGCTAAATGTATCAATTGCTCTGGAAACCAAACTGCCAAATATTTTTAGAGGAACGCAAAGTCCAGGAAATAAAAACAACCAAGCGTATCCCCTATGGTGAGGCTAAAAAGATCTACAAGTCTATTCAACCTCCCACATTTTCTACATCTTTTGCGTCAATGGTTCAGAAGCCTTCTCCATTAGCAGATGTGTCTACGCAGACGGAGGTGGCGAGTGTTGGCACTAACACCTGCAGATGTCAGTGCACTTGCAACATAGCCAGTGTTTGAGAGCCAGTAGCCCCTACTCGAACGGCAGAGAAAGGTACAGTGGCGAACTTGGGACAGCCCCTGGCGCCTCCAACAGCTGAGGCTGTTCAGAAACCCAGTAAGGCAGTTAACACTCCCACGTCGGCTCCACCAAAGTCCAACAAACCGCAAAAAGCTCCTATACAGCAGAAACAGCTGGTCAAATCACGTGGTAAACCGTCTGACCATGCAGATGTCGTTTTACATGATTCTTCATCTGACTCTTCCCCAGGGCTGATGGAGTATGACGTATTTGTGGGGCAATCATCTAGCCCCACGACTGCCCCTCCACCTGCTGCAGTCTCCCCACCCTGTCGGAGAGACAGGATGAAGGTGCTACCCCCGTCATAGATGACTCCCATACTTCAGTGGAACTTGCAGGGGTTCAGGACGCAGGTGGAGGAAAATCGTCTACTCTCTCAGGCTAGACCACTGTGTCTGTGTCTCCAGGAGACTTATTTCCATTCATCATACTCCCATAATCTACGAAGCTATACACTCCACAAAAAGGACGACCTGCGTGGAGAGAGAGCTAGAGGACGCGTAGGTATTTTCGTCGGGACGGACTACCACTCCTCGCCTCTCTCGCTTTCGATGTCTTTACAAGCTGTCACTGTGTCCGTGCACGTGCATCATCCATTGACTGTGTGTTCTATTTACTTGCCACCACATGATGCACATGATGAAGCGGCCCTCACCTACCTTCTTACACAGCTCCCCAGCCATTCATTATTTGTGGTGATTTTAATGCCCACAATGTGCTTTGGGGCTCTGCAATTACCTGTCCCAGGGATAGAGCAATTGAGAGGCTTCTCCTGTCATCCTGTGCCTATGCAGGGCAGAGCACTCACTTTTGCACAGCGACTGGGTCATTCTCTGCCATTGATCTCTCGCTTTGCTCTCCAGCTCTTCCGCCAGTGCTCAATGGGAAGTGGCCACTGACTTGCACAGAAGTGATCACTTCCCAATCTGGATTCACCTGCCAGATGGCGTGCGCCTCAAAAGACGACCACCACGATGTGTTCTCAGTGGGGCCGAGTGGACACTTGATAGACAGTTGGCCCAGTTCGAACACTGTGCGAATTTTGAGGCATGGGTGGATCATATTACCAAAAATGTTCACCACGCCGCTGCAGCATCCATTCCAAAGTCCACAGGTCACCGGAAGAGCCAACCTGTCACTTGGTGGAGTGCCGAATACATCAAGACCAGGTGTGCAGCTCTGCATCGGTTCCAGTGTTGGCCGACTGCTGAGAATCTTGCAGCCTTCCGGGTGGCGAGGGCAAAATGTCACCGAATTATTCGAGAGAGCAAGAAGAGGCTGTGGCAACAGTTCCTGAACACCATTAATCGTTCCACCAAAAGTTCCATTGTGTGGGAGACCATCAAGAGAATTTCTGGGAGAGAAGGGAGGTGCCCCATGGCTTCTGTAATGAATAACGGCACTCTCCACACGGATCCGTGAGACATTGCCCAGACTATGGCAGCGTATTTTTCCATGGTTACTGCAACAACCAGTCAGGATCCAGGTTTCCAGCGCCATAGAGCGGTTGCTGAGAGGTGTAGTCTAATGAAGTTTATAACTGTCGATTTTCCATGTGGAAGCTGGATCCTGCATTGTCTGCAGCTCGTGACACATCCCCTGGTCACGACAGGATTCATTACAGTATGCTACGGCACCTCACAAGGCAACAAAGAAATCCTCTTAGCGCTTTTTAATGCCTTTTGGGCGTCAGCCCACTTTCCTGACTCGTGGTGTGAGGTAGTTTTAATTCCTTTTTTAAAACCTGGGAAAGACCGCACATGCCCAAGTAGCTACCATAGTGTTGCCCTCACTAGTTGCATGGGAAAGACCTTAGAGCGAATGGTCAACCGCTGTCTTGTCTGGATGTTAGAATCCCAGCAACTCCTTAGTCGTTTTCAGTGTGGGTTCAGGAGGTTTCGTTCCACCTTCGATAACCTTGCCCTCCTGGAGGCGGCTATACAACAAGCTTTCCTACGCCGTCATCACCTTCTAGGTGTATTTTTTGACATCGAGAAGGCCTACTATGGTACTTGGAGGTGTCTCATCCTGGAGCAGCTTCACGAATGGGCTTTTCGTGGTTGTCTTCCTCTTTTTATTCAGTCTTTCCTCTCGCCACGATATTTTAGATACCGAATTGGTGACGTCCTGTCTGATCGCTTTGAGCAGGAGAACGGTGTCCCTCAGGGTAGCGTTTTAAGTGTGACTGTCTTTGCCATAGCTATTAATAGCATTACCTCCATAGTGAAAAGTCCTGTCCAGTGTTCCTTGTTTGTGGGTGATTTCTCTTTGTTTTGCTCTTCTTCAAGCCTTGCAACGACAACGCATCAGATGCAACTTACTCTTAGACGTTTGGATGAGTGGGCGCAGAAGAGTGGTTTTAAGTTTTCCATCGAGAAGTCCGTGTGTGTTCTTTTTCACCGTTTTCGTTCGATTTTAACCTTTCCTGAGTTGTGGATGAGGGACACTGTCCTTGCTTTTAAAGACACAGTGAGATTTCTGGGGCTCATTTTTTACTCGAAACTTACGTGGTTACTTCACCTTAAAGACCTGAAACAACGGTCACTTAAGGCTTTAAGTATTTTAAAATGTCTAAGCCACAGTACATGGGTAGCACACAGGACTTGTCTGCTCCAGTTTTACAGAGCATTTGTGCGATCTCGACTCGATTATGGATGCACGGTATACGGGTCTAGAAGGCCTTCTTACTTAAAGATGTTGGACGTTGTGCACCATGAAGGGCTTAGGTTGGCCACTGGAGCATTCAGAAGTAGCCCCATACCAAGCCTCTGTGCAGAGGCTGGTGAACCGCCACATCATATGCGGTGCGCCAGGCGTATAAAACTTTGTCCACACCATGCACACCTGCATACCGTACCGTTGCTCAGCTTCCTCTGGCACAGCTTCTTCATAACCAGCAACGAGCAGCGAGGCCCTATGGGATTCGCGAACAGGATTGCCTCTATGCGATGGATATGGCTGGTCTTCACGTTTTCCGTCGCGGTTGGAACAGATTTTCACCCTGGCTCCTCCGGAGACCCAGACTTATTTTAGATTTGACTAATTTTAAGAAAGGTAGTACGCCAGATTTTACATTCCAATCTCTGTTTTTTAACATTTTAGATGTGCATCACCGTTTTACCGTCATTTACACTGACGGCTCCAAACAAGAGAATTTCCTTGGCTGTTCTGTAGTGTTCTCTGGTCATGGTATCCGGATTCGCCCCCCTGATGAATATACCGTTTTCGCAGCGGAGCTCCACGCGATCCTGAAGGCACTGGAGCAGATGAACCGTCTTCGGGGCAATCGGTTTCTCATCTGCTCTGATTCTCTTAGTGCCTTACACTCATTGCAGAACCTGTAACCAAGTGAGGAGATGGTCCAGTTGATATATGACCAACTGTACTTGTTCCAACGGCGGGGTAAGGAGGTATCCTTCTGCTGGGTGCCTGGTCATGTAGGAATATGGGGCAATGAACAGGCCGATCGGGCTGCCAAGGAGGCCTGCAGAGAGCAGGATATGGCCCAGTGTCCTATTCCCTTGCAGTCTGTCGTTTCTGCACTCCACAAGAAGTGCACGGAGTTGTGGGAGGAAGAATGGCTGGCCAATAAACTACGGTTGGTGAAGTAAACAACTCGGCCGTGGCGTTCCTCCTGCCAGTTGCTCAGGAGGGAAGATGTGACCCTCACGCGTCTTCGGATCGGGCACTGCCCTCTCACACATAGCTTTCTATTACGGCGGGAGCATCCCCATTTTGTGATGCTTGTGGTGCGCACATCTCTGTCCGGCACATTTTAACAGACTGCATTTTATACCGTGATGCAAGGGCAGAAGCACAAGTTGATGGGGATCTGCCCTGTATTTTAACTAATGATGAGAAGTGTGTGTGTAGGGTTTTAAAGTTTTGTGATGTGTCTCGACTCTGGCCTAAACTTTTAGGCTGGAGGTTTTAGTGTATTGCAGAGTGGCTGGCTCCTCCCTTTTTTTCTTGCGGTCAGCCAGCCACTTCCAGCTGCTATATTGTTTTAGCTCCCTCTACCACTTCCTTCCTGTGTTGTCCGTGATTTACTGCTGACGGCATGCTTCGTCCCACGCTTCGGTGTGGGTAGGCACATATTTTTCCAACCTTGTTACCTGTGTTTTACGTTCTGTTTTACCTTCCTGTTCTGAGTATTTTCTTGACACCCATCTCAGTCTGTTACTGAGCGGGCGCTGAAGACCTTGCCGTCTTGCGCCCATACAACCCTCTCCATCCATCATCCTCCCGCCGGAGGTTCGAGTCCTCCCTCGGGCATGGGTGTGTGTGTTGTTCTTAGCATTAGTTAATTTAAGTAGTGTGTAAGTCTAGGGACCGATGACCTCAGCAGTTTGGTCCCTTAGGAATTCACACACATCTGAACATCTGGAGTCTCGCACCCACCCCAGGACAGCT
This sequence comes from Schistocerca serialis cubense, assembly GCF_023864345.2. Lineage (NCBI taxonomy): Eukaryota > Metazoa > Arthropoda > Insecta > Orthoptera > Acrididae > Schistocerca > Schistocerca serialis. Next base: position 8,883,184 of record NC_064640.1, read on the forward strand.
GCTCGTAGTTCCTGGAAGCCTGCGAGAAGATGCCCGCACATTTGTTTCAACATAGACCCGAATAAGTGGTAATCAGAAAGCACCAAGTCAGGAGAAGACGGCGGGTGGGGGAGTACCTGGAACCCCATTTCAACGATGGCGGCCGTGGTTTTGCGACTCGTATGGGGACGAGCGTTGTCGCGTTTCGGCAACACTTTTCCGTGACGTCGCACGCTCTACACACTGCCTCTAACCGCCTGTGAATATCCGCTTTGTTTACACCGTCCTTCCACGGAAACCAGCTCGTCCAGCGCCGTCCTTGATGATCACACTCCTTGTTGTCCGCTCACGTAATGACAGTAGTTGGAAAAATAGGCTGTACTGTGAAGGAATTACACTTCTAGTAATTGTCCTGCCACCTACTTTTAGACCAAAGTACTACATACTTGCACTATATGAGCCAAATGGCACACCATGAATGATAGGAAAAAAGTGTAGATCAATATTGAACTCTCCTCTGAACTTAATTTTAGTTATAGAACAGTACAAACAATACATGATAAAATCTTCAAGTGATTTAGGGGTATAGCAAGTGAAAAATTTGGTACACAGAGTTGTCACTTCTGAACACAACAATGAATCTAAGCAGGTTGGGCATCGAGTCGAACAGAGTTTAGATGACAGATAATGGTACCTCATTCCATGCTGCTTCAACTATGACAGAGTTTATCACACATACTGGTTGGCGAGTGGTTGTGTACCTCTCTGTCAACAGCCCACGACTGAGTCAGAGATCTGTCGATCGCACTGTCCTGTGCAACAGCCTAGCAACCTTTGTATCGGGCTATGTGAGGACAGAAGGGGCAACATGCGCTCTTACATTATCATGTTGAAAGATGTCACGGAGACCTCGATGATAGGGCACGTCTACTGACGTTAACACTTCAGAACTGTGACAGCTACTGCCCAAATTACAGGGGATGCGAACCAGAGGTGATGGTGTTGTGTAGCCAAGGCACCTTCTACCATTACGCCAGGTGCTGGGCCTACATGACGGTGAGGACGAAATCTGGCAACTATTGTTCTTCTAGGAGCTTCCACACACGTATACGTCCATCGTGTTGTGTGCGTCTAACCGGAAATCGTCTGAAAATATGACACGGTGTTACTCATGTGTTCACTATTGCCGCGCGGGATTAGCCGAGCGGTCTCAGGCGCTGCATGGACTGTTCGGCTGGTCCCGGTGGAGGTTCGAGTCCTCCCTCGGGCATGGGTGTGTGTGTGTTTGTCCTTAGGATAATTTAGGTTAAGTAGTGTGTAAGCTTAGGGACTGATGACCTTAGCAGTTAAGTCCCATAAGATTTCACACACATTTGAACATTTTTTTGTTCAGTATTGTTGCTGAGTGCAGAACCGCCTCTGTCTGCTCGCCTTGTTGACAATCTGTGGTGCTCACACAGTCAGTGTTCTTGCTGCAAACATATCCAGTTACTGGCTCAGGGAGCGTGACGTGGCTGTGCGATCCTGCGCGACCGAACGAACAATATGACTGTCTCTCAGGCGCTGCTCAGTAGGGGCCACTGAGATCCAGCGTGACGTCCAGCGCCACGATCCTGTCGTTGTCGAATGCAGGAAGACGTTTGTTGTTATCACATAAGGCATAGCAAATCTTCTCACAAAGGAACAACATTCAGTGCGATTTCTGAATGAGAAACCCTCCGAATAAACTTTCCTTTTATCCAGAATGTAGATAGCACTACTACCTACTTTGTGCCGTTGCGCTGAAATTCTAATCACACGCATATCCGAGCCTGTAGTACGCAGCATGCCAATTTGACGTCCGTTGCACGTTGCCTTCGCGGTTTTGCAATTTTAATAGCCATACCTATACAACATTCTGGGCCTCGTGGACGAGGAGAGTAATCGTCGTTTGCAGAATCGGTGTCGATTCCTACAGTGTGTCGGCGTTGTGTTTTATTTCGGTTTGCAAACGTATGACGTGACACGGCTCGTCCCTGTTACGTCGCCTATCAGAGCCGACGTCATACGGAGCCCGGGCTCGCCGAGCACGACGAAAATGGAATAGAGAGAGGCGAGGCGCAGCTGTGTGTCCACGCGCGGCGGCGAACGCAGATATAGCCGGCGGTGCACAGGCAGCTCGGCGCGTGGCGGTCGTCGCCGCCTGCTGGTGCTGCGCCAACGTTTACGAAACGCAAGGCGCGCCAGCGTGGGCCAGGACGCGCACTCCACACCGCGCAGCCGTGCATTTACAAGCAGACCGCGCCTCAATCGGATTTTAGTAACTTTTTATGGTTTCAGTAAGTGGTGTTCAGAACTCAAATATCGATCTGCGAAAACAGTTCGATGCACTTCTCAAAAATTCTCGAGAAAACCGACTCTGAAATTTTCCGGGCAGCCTTAATACTCTACAGTAAGACCGATTTTTCGACAGGCTGCGTGACTCTACGGTAAAGTGCTCGTCTGACATGTGGGGCCGGGGGCTGGGTTCGATTCCTGGGTGATGTAAATTTTTAAACAAAGGTGCACGTTTTACGAGCGTTTTTGTGAAGAAGAGAATACATAATCATCATCATCATCATCATTTAAGACTGATTATGCCTTTCAGCGTTCAGTCTGGAGCATAGCCCCCCTTATACAATTCCTCCATGATCCCCTATTCAGCGCTAACATTGGTGCCTCTTCTGATGTTAAACCTATTACTTCAAAATCATTCTTAAGCGAATCCAGGTACCTTCTCCTCGGTCTGCCCCGACTCCTCCTACCCTCTACTGCTGAATCCATGAGTCTCTTGGGTAACCTTGCTTCGCCCGTGCGTGTAACATGACCCCACCATCTAAGCCTGTTCGTCCTGACTGCTACATCTATAGAGTTCATTCCCAGTTTTTCTTTGATTTCTTCATTGTGCACACCCTCCTGCTATTGTTCCCATCTCCTAGTACCTGCAATCATCCTAGCTACTTTCATATCCGTAACCTCAACCTTATTGATAAGGTAACCTGAATCCACCCAGCTTTCGCTCCCATACAACAAAGTTGGTCGAAAGATTGAACGGTGCACAGGTAACTCAGTCTTGGTACTGACTTCCTTCTTGCAGAAGAGAGTAGATCGTAGCTGAGCGCTCACTGCATTAGCTTTGCTACACCTCGCTTCCAGTTCTTTCACTATGTTGCCATCCTGTGAGAATATGCATCCTAAGTACTTGAAACCGTCCACCTGTTCTAACTTTGTTCCTCCTATTTGGCACTCAATCCGTTTATATTTCTTTCCAAGTGACATTACTTTCGTTTTGGAGATGCTAATCTTCATACCATATTCCTTACATTTCTGATCTAGCTCTGAAATATTACTTTGCAAACTTTCAATCGAATCTGCCATCACAACTAAGTCATCCGCATATGCGAGACTGCTTATTTTGTGTTCACATATCTTAATCTCACCCAGCCAGTCTATTGTTTTCAACATATAATCCATAAATAATATGAACAACAGTGGAGACAGGTTGCAGCCTTGTCTTACCGCTGAAACTACTCTGAACCATAAGGTGAAAAAATTAAATATAATGTTTTCTTTCATTTAAAGGGTCATTATTAACAATACTTTATAAAATATAAGTAATTAAGACTTTACATTTCTAATGAAAACTGGACATCAGTGTGGGAGTTTTTGTGTGCGACATGTAACAAGAAATAAGAAGACGCACATTTTTCAGGGAAATGACAATTAGATATGTATTAATTGGCATATATTTAGTAAATGTTGTATTTAATCCTAGATTACTAAATCCTCTTAAAATATGCGATTGCAGTGGAGCACAGAACAGTACATTCTGTACTTAATTTGATATGTAGCGTACCATTGGAGATTTAATAGTTGTAATTAATTAACGCATAACCTTCTTTCGAATAAATTTGGAGTAGTAATATTACGAAGGTTTACTAACAACGTAACATTTCCCTCGTTTAGGGTTCTAGGATTAAATGACATAGGTATCCCAACCCAGCAGAACGAAACGAACAAAAAAATGACCGACACGAGACTCGAACCAGCGATCCGAGAATTACAATTTTCGAAAGCTACCGATTTTATTTCCATCTTTATGTATTTTACACTTCACTGAAATGCTCGTGGGGCCTGCATCTTCGTTTAAAAATTTGTGTCTAATGCGAACGGAAGAGAGGCCGCCCATACGGTAATGAGAAGAGTGAGGCTGCCTGTCGAGACGACGACGAACTCTACAGTGCTGAGCAACATATCAAAGTCAATATCCTTCAGAAGCTTTGCGAAATGCTTCGCCTGTTTTGGGTGACTTATTTTTGAGTTTTGAACTTCACTTACGATTCATATATAAAATTTTAAAAAATCTGATTGCCGTGTGGTGTCCTTGTTAGAGGCAAGTGAACAGGTAGAGCCCGTCTTCCTAAATTTTCCTAAGGCGTTCGCCACAGTATCACATCGTCGATTGCAATACAAAATACGATCACGTGGAGCATCTTCGCAAATATGTCATTGGCACCAGGAATGTATTACTAAACCGCTGGGTCGGTTCATGGCACCCAGTCCCAGTTGAAGGTTGCCTAACTAACGGCTTGCAGGGGTAACAGAAATACGCATTAACAGAGATAACCAGATGTTAAAAGTTTAACACAGCAAACAAGTCTTACAGTTAGCAACTGTGTGTGTGTTGTGCCAGCTTAACTCACTGCACGTAAATACCCAGACTATGAGGGCGTGCTGAAAAGTAATGCCTCCAAATTTTTTATTGTGTTCTCAGTATCAGTTGAAGTATTACATGCCATGCATATTACTCGGTCGACTTTCCCGCTTAGCTGATGCCGGTTGCAAACCTCTGTCGCTAAAGGGCTCCGAACTGTAACCTACGACGCGGCCGTGTGTAACGTAACTGTCGGTGCGTGGGAAGCAGCGTGCTGTAATCGAGTTTCGAACTGGAAGAGTTCATCGTACTGTAATTGCGTTTCGAATTGGAAGAGTTCGTCTTCACATGGAGCACCATCTCCTTCAGCATGACAATGTCTGACCACACACACTCGCTGCGACATCTGCAACAATCCGACATCTTGGATGCACTGTCCTCTATCATCCTCCAAACAGTCCCGACTTGACCCCATCCAACTTTCATCTGTTGCAGAAATTGAAAGAACAACTTCGAGGACTCCATTTCGTTAGGGGTAAAGCGGTGCAAGGAGAGGTGAGGCTGTGGCGCCGTCAAAAAAGTCAAACATTCTATAGTGACAGTATCAACAAACTGGTCTCTCGTTGGGAGAAATTTGTTCGTGGCCAGTGCGACTACGTTGGGAAATAAATATGTAGACGTGAAGCATAGCCGGCCGCTGTGGCCGAGCGGTTCTAGGCGCTGCTGCTACGATCGCAGGTTCGAATCCTGCCTCGGGCATGGATGTGTGTGATGTCCTTAGGTTAGTTAGGTTTAAGTAGTTCTAAGTCTAGGGGACTGATGATGTTAAGTCCCACAGTGCTTAGAGCCATTTTAACCATGTTTTTTCATGAAGAATAAAGATACAGAATGTTAATGGAGTTCGAGTTATTTAAAAAGTTTTAAGGGTTTTCACATGAAAAATTCTAAGACATTATTTTTCAATATGTCCTCGTATAACACGAAGGTATGCCCCGGAGTAACGAATGGTTCAGAAACGAAGAGCACGAGTAAACGAGAAAAAGACGAGTGATGAGGAAGAGAAAAACCGATGTTAGATAGAAGAGAATGGAGGAGAAGGAAGAACGAGGTAATCTACCTCCTGATGGAACAGCCAGCAATCCTACAGAAGCTGAAGAGCGGAAGAGTCCAGTTTACAGGCCATATGCCAGGGACTTGAGGGGAAACCAAACACCAGACACCCCATAAGACGACCAAGACATCGATGGGGATTGAAGACACTTGGAGGAACCGAGCATAAAACAGCAAGGAATGGAAGCAGTTCGTGGATGGAACGCGTGGTCTGCTGGGTCTTTGGTCGCTGGATGTATATGTATTTGTAACAATATAGCAATACACACTTTCATATGGATATTGAAAACCTTGTTTCAATATCCAGTAACAATTTCAGAAACAGCAGTCCAATTCAGCATAGGGGTATATGGTAAAAAAAAGGCTGTTGGCCGGTGTTACTGTTTTATTACAGCTAAGGAAAAAGCCATTGCTTTCCGTTGAGTGCCAATAGCAGAATTCGTTGTACTCTGTACAGGCATTCGAGAATGAATGAACGTTGTGTTGTACTTGTGGTTGTAGTTTGTGCACTTGTGTCGTCTTGACTTCAGGCTTCTGAAGAAACCTTCACGAGCCTTTGAGCGCGGTACGCTGGCGGCGGTTCTTTGTATTCTCAGAACATCACTCGGCAGCCGGCAGCAGGGCGCAAGTGTTCGCTTTGTTTTCTTTGAGCTGCTGCCATATACTTCCAAGAAGCAGCGCAATACACAACGCATCATTCCCCACGCTGTGAAATCACCTTCAGTTGTTAACATCAAAAGTGTCTCAATGCCTATTTGCTATGACACGTAATGGGGATACTATTGCCAGCTGCCACGTGCGTCTCACGTCACTGAGGAGCAACATACGATTTCATGAATTGGGAATGTCACGGTCGCGAGCCCACTGTTGGCGTCTCAAAATGTTCGTAACTTTTTAAGTGACGAATTTTTTGAAAATATTGTCACATTAATTCATAATCGATGGAAGTTTTATTTGCTTATCGTTCCATCGCACGGAGGAAGCAATTTAAATCCCTTTATCGAGAGCACATGTTAAAGTGGTTACGGTAGTATTGCCCTTAATGGCCACATACGAAAGAACTCGAAGCGAAGGGTTAACTACAACCTCGTCTGGGTTCAGAAATGCAGAAAGTTTCCTGATTATTATCAGCGTGCGTTCAAAAGGCGTAATACTTTAATCCGCTGGGAGGAGAGTATGTCTCAGACCTCAGAGTATATCTCTATTAGTGGCTAGACAGGCTGTACAGGCGCTCGGGAATGAATGAATGTTGTGTTGTACTTGCAGTAGGCTGTAGTCTGTGCACTTGTGTCGTCTCGACGAGGAAAAATAGTACTGGCTGGATGGGTTCCTGTGGTTACAGAGTGACGACGGTTAACCTGTAGCTTAAGTTTGTACTACAAGTACTCTAAGTACATTTGTAAGCATTGTGCACAGCGGCAGTGCAGATAAATGCTTCAAAGGCTTTTGATTTTCTGGTGTGTAGGGGCAAGACTGGCGAGGACTCAACGAATAATTTTTAATAATTAGTGTTTAGTTGTTAACTGTAATAAAACCTAGGTCCCAGAATAGGGTACCGCGAGACAGGCGTCCGATGCATGTTGTTGCAGCCTGCACTAACTTTCGATACACGTAAATAACAAAAACAATAAACCGAGGTAGGGAGAGCCTAGCCCTCTGATTGGTCTGTTTCTAGTTGGACTCCCAGTAACCCTACGCCTTGATCTGTTTCTCTTCAACTCTAAAGGTAGTATTGTTTCAAGCCAGCATGATTTTGCTGATACTGCCTCATAGGAACTTACATTACTGGCAGTCTGTATTTAACTGTTAGTACTTTAAGTACATTTGTGCGCGATTCGTTAATGTTTCGATTACTTTGAGATCTTGCTTATGCATACATTTTTCGATTTTAACTACTTCTGAGTTAGGATTTTAAATTCAATATCTTTAATGTTTGTCAATGAATAATAATATTAAGAGTGAGCATCAGCTAATAATAATCTGGTAATGAGAGGTACAGTGACAGTGAGTTGCTATTTATTATGCTAGGCCACAGTACCACAGGGAGCTACAGTTTGTAATTGATTTACTGAGGCTATCCCGACGTCAGCATATCTTAATCAATGCGTATATAGTTCTTACCACAGTTATGGGTTTATGTGCAATTTCTGTGGAAAGTGGGTGGAGGCCTTAAGATTAACTAAACATGCGGCAGTGGTTGCTATAATCGACTTATCTTACTGCTGCATTGTCATTTGCAGTTACTGAGGCTACCAAGTGCAGTAATTTGAGATAGTGAGAAGTGGTATTATCGGTGATAATAGCTATCATTACTGAAACGCTCAGATCGTGCCCAGTGATTTGAGGAGCTTTATCGCCAAGTCTACTCGATGTCCTGACCCTCAAATTTGTTGGATATCAACATCACCAGACACATCTCCTATGCCATCGAGGGCAAATTCATGTTCAAATGGTTCAAATGGCTCTGAGCACTATGGGACTTAACATCTGTGGTCATCAGTCCCCTAGAACTTAGAACTACTTAAACCTAACTAACCTAAGGACATCACACACATCCATGCCCGAGGCAGGACTCGAACCTGCGACCGTAGCAGTCGCGCAGTTCCGGACTGCGCGCCTAGAACCGCTAGACCACCGCGGCCGGCGGCAAATTCATGTCTACCGGGCTTCATATCACTGTCCGGCCATCCAGACCAGGTTTACCGTGGTTCCCCTAAATCGATTAAGATAAATTCTGACACTGTTCCTTTCCAAAGGACACCGCCGATTTCGGTCTATATCCTTCCTCAGTCTAGGTTTGTGTTCCATCTCTAGTCACCTCATCGTCGACGGCACTAAACACTAAAATTCTTTCTTTCTTTTCCAGCCCCTAATCTAGTTCCTCGTGACCTGCAGCAGTTTTGTGTTACGGGTGGTAATATTTGACTAGATACCAAAGGTTTTCAGAATCCATATGGTGGTGAATTGCAGTTGTTGCCTGTTTCACGATTACCGCCCTCCTTTTATGTTGCTAGCCTGTTCCTCGCTTGAAAGAAAAGTGGGTGCAAAACAGATCAGTCGAGGTGGCGCGGTAAGTGACTTACGTATTTAGATAAATTGAATGAAGCAGCGGGTAGCAAGGATGAAAAACGACACGAGAGGCACCCGTAGGACGACCCAAATATGTCAGCTTCTCGGTCAGCCTCTCACGGTCTCCTGGATTGCGTCCCATTAGCCGCCTTTCGAAGAACTACACTGTAAACGGAGAAAGATACATGAGATATGCTGCCAAGATCGCATATGTATCAGTCTGTGTGTTCCCGGAGATTTTGCAGTCGGCGGCGTTTTCTGCGACTGTAAGGCGCAGTTCACGCTAAGACGATAAGATATGCGATACGACACGCTGCAATAAATGTCGCACGACACGACGCTTCTCAGCGCGACACACGTGTTCCCACTGGGATGTTACGATATACACTGAACTGACAAAACTCACGATATATCTCCTACTATCGTGTCGGACCTCCTTCTGCCGACGTAGAGTAGCAGCTTGACACGGCACGGACTCAGCAAGTCCCGTCCAGAGGTACTGAGCCATACTGTCTCTATAGCCGTCCATAACTGCGAAAGTTTTGCCGGTGCTGGATTTTGCGCACGAATTGATCTCTCGATTACTCCCCATAAATTTTGTATGGGATTCGTGTCGGGCGATCTGGGTGGTCAAATCATTTGCTCGAACTGTCCAGAATATTCTTCAAACCAATCTCGAACAACTGTGTCCCGTGGACAAGACATATTCGTTTGGGAATATGATGTCTATGAATGGCTGCAGATGGTCTCCAAGTAGCCGAACATAATCATTTCCAGTCAGTGACCGGATCAGACGGCCCAGACCATTCCACAGCCCACACCATTATGGAGCCACCACCAGCTCGCACAGTGCCTCGTTGACTACTTGGGTCCATGCTATTTGGGGTCGGCGCCACCCTCGATCCCTATCATCAGCTCTTACCAACCGAAATCATCAGCTCTTAGCGACCGACATCGGCACTCATCTGATCAGATCACGATTTTCCAGTCGGCCAGGATCCAACCGACATGGTCACGAGAACACAGGAGATGTCGTGCTGCGTCGCTCCTCTGCACCCATAGCCCACTCACGCCAGATTTTGCTGCACTGTCCTAAGGGATACGTTCTTCGTACGCCTCACATTGATTTCTGCTGTCTGTTAGCACTGACAATTCAACGTCAACGCCGCTACTCTTGCTCGTTAGGCACACTCTAGACACTCTGAATTCCTTAACTATTTACGAAGTGGAATGTCCGTGCGTCGGCTTCTAAGTCTGTTAATTGCTGTCGTGCGGCCATAATGACGTCGGAAACCTTGTCACATGGATCATCTGACAGCTCCACCAATACGCATACCTTGTGTGTGCGAGTCCACCGCCATTTTCATATCTGCATATCGCTATCCCATATCTTGTCACCTCAGTGTACGAAACGCGATGGGACTCGCCATACGAATAACGTTTCTGGTTCAGTTTCAATTGCAGTCATGAGCTCTTCTGAAGAGGACGTTATTGTGGCTTATTTAAGGCTCAAAAAACTGTAAAATTAAAGGAAGTACTCGATCCGTCTGCACAATGCTATAAATGTCGAACATACATCGACTGTCGCTTCTCGTGAGGCCCGACACCAGTTCTACAGAATCATTCCAGACAGTTTCTACATTTTAGAGCAGCACGACCGTTGACTCTGACAAAGCAGGACTTCCTATTTCTACTACTGAGGAGCTACTCGTTACAGTAAGATAACCTGCTGAAAGTGTGTTAACGACGTTAAAAATTCCGCCACGAAAAGTTTACTTTTTGTAACAGCACTTAGCATGGTACTTAATTCAGTTTGGTACACAAATAAATAATGGCCACAAGTTAATAAACCTTGGACAGTATTTTGACAACTGTTCAATCTCGCAAACTAGTATAGGTGTGAAACTTCCTAGAGCATTAAAACTGTGTGCCAGGCCGAAACTCGAACTCGGGACTTCTGCCTTTCGCGAACATGTGCTCTACTAACAGATATATCCAAGCACGGCTCACGACCCGTCCTCATAGCTTTACTTCCGCCAGTGCCTCGTCTCCCAACTTCCAATCTGCCAGGAAGTTTCATATCAGCGAAACTCCGCTGCAGAGTGAAAGTTTCATTCTAGTATAGGTGTGTTACGTATTTATTAGCTGCACTGAGGAGTATTCAGAAGAAACGTCGCTGGATTTGAAGTGAGATCAGTTTCCATCAATGGTGTAGCACTAGGTGGTTAACGTCTGCGTAGAGGTAAACAATATTGCTGAAGAAATATAGTTAGAAGCCAATGATGGTACAGAAAACCGCGGCGTATTCTTCTCGGCTTCGTCCAGCTGCTAATTTAAAAGTAACAGGAATTTAGCTTTCAGATCTCTCTTATGCCTATCAAAAAGTTTCCTGAAATGAGTCCGCAGCTCGTGATCTCGCCGTCGCGTTCTCGCTTCCCGAGCACGGGGTCCCGGGTTCGATTCCCAGCGGGGTCAGGGATTTTCACCTGCCTGGTGGTGACTGGGTATTTGTGTTGTCATCATCATTCATAAATGTGGCGACTTTGGCCTGAGCAAAGGTTGGGGCGCTGATAACCGCGCAGTTGAGCGCCCCACAAACCAAACATCATCGTCATCATCATCCTGAAATCTGGGAGCATACATGAAAAAAAACACCTGATCAGCCTCATCATCTCATGACTCCCGATATCATTTCAGTAAAATGTTCGTTTCCAGCTGCGGCTTGTATCGGTAGCATACGAGAAAGACCAACACGAGGCAACTCCGCACAGAAGGCGGCAATAGCGTCGCGGACAACCTCCAGAATGGAAAGAAGTATTACTCGCGTTCCCCCATTAAAAACAGTTTATATATATTTTGTAAGCAGCAATCTACGACCTAAAACCCACCCAAGTAAACTTGCCAGTGACTACAGTCATCACTGCAAACGTTTCGAAATATGCCCGGTGCTTTACCTATTTGCGAAGTATCACAATAACTAAAAGCAATAACGAAAATAAAACAATTTCGTTATCAAGCTATGATGTCAGACCATAAGCTGTGGAAAAATCAATTTTTTCCGAATACTTTTCTCAAAACCACATGAAGAAGACTGCATAGCGAGCACGTAAAGAAACCTGCGGGTTAAAAAAAGTGGCCCTCAACTACGTACCCTCAGACTCAGATTTGAAATATTAAAAGTTTTGGGTGGTTTCGTTGTCTAGGGGGTGGGATACGTAGTTACTGCATTACATGCCAAATACTGCTGAGTCTACAGTATACAATATGAATACACACATGAATCGAATGGTCGAATGCTCCTACCACTCAGCAATTGCGAATTTTGAATGTAACACAGAAATTTATAAATGAAAGATTGCAATTAAATAAAATCTGCAGGTATTATTTTTAACGACTTTAAATGACGAGTACGAAAGCAGAAGTATCTTTACGAATGCCATTTATTACTGCAAAACACTTATTGGGGTCGATGGTCCAGCAGTTAAATAAAATATAAGTTGAATAACAGGGAAACAACAGATTCCTGCTTCACGTAATTAGTTATGAACAACAACATAGCTCACGAGATATTCACTTCTAAACGCATACTACATCTTCACTGCAGAAGTCACAGAAATCTCACAAGTGCACAAGTCGGCACTACGAAATATTTCTATCTCCCACGACCGCGCGCAAAACTCAACACTCTCTCAGTATTTCCTACGACCGTCCGTCGCGCCCTCCCGTTCAGCACCCTTCGTGTCCTGGGCCATCCGATGCTCCTCCCCCAATTCCATACAGTCTCTCCATTGACTTCGGTAGTGGGCTACCGTTGTAACGAGCGCTGTGATTGGCTAGAGCGCTCCGGCCATGTCTCCAAGTCAACGCACACTCACAAACATATTGAAACACATACGAAATACTGGATTTACATTTAAATAACTTGAAATTAAATAAATATTCCTACGGCTGGACCATAAACACGCTCTAACACACATTATTAAATACATAAACATATTAAATAAACATATATCAGAGGAATAGAAACAAAAGTAGGCCAGTAGCCTAATGCCTCTGTGCTTTCTAAAACACAGTAAATAATTGACCAATTTCTTCATGAATAGTATATATCGGATATAAACAAAGAGATAGATGAATAAATATATTTATAAGCATGCTGCTACCGTTTTTTCGCGTAACTGTGGAGTACTTGTGGCCTGACGCGATCAATAGTAATCGGCCACTTTGACATCCAATAGCTCATGTACTGTTCAAGTTACATGCCTGTAATTTACACCAATTTATATTTACACTAATAGCTTTCTAAAGACATGTCGATCGAAAAAATCGGATGAACCGTTTAGATTTTGGGAACTCGTTACTGGGTGTTACTTGTATAATTTACGGTCAGATACCAAACTTTAAACTAATAAAGATATTGAAAATCTGATTACACCATCAGAATCGTCGTGCAAATAATGGTAATTTACATGTTTCTTTTTAAGGTATCATGATTCCTCTGGCTATTATTAATTTCTACATGAACTGTGAAATGTCTGCCATTATGTTTTGACAAAGTCCGCCACCTTTGGCACTCCCAGCATAAAATCTCCTTCATCGACACAAAACACAGCGTCCCAGCCACGCGGTCGGCCCGGACCACGTGCTGTTGCTACCCCTCTTGCTCCAGCTGATGTTCGACGCCACGTCGTTGCTGGCGAGACCCGACTTGCCAAGCGGCCCGTGCAGACGCGCCAACTCCCAACTTAGAATATTTTCAGGATGTCACAACTCGCCCGTTACCTCACGCACCTCCACTTATTAACATGCTGGCTTGCGGTTCTAGGCGTTTCAGTCTGGAACAGCGCGATCGCTACGCTCGCAGGTTCGAATCCTGCCTCGGGCATGGATGTGTGTAATGTCCTTAGGTTAGTTAGGTTTAAGTAGTTCTAAGTTCTAGGGGACTGATGACCTCAGATGTTAAGTCCCATAGTGCTCAGAGCCATTTGAACCAAGAATATTCAAAAGTAGCACCCTTCAGTTCATACAAGTACATATAAAACAAATTACACAGAACAGAATTAAATGATTAAAACGCCAGGCCAATAGTGTTAACAAAATTTTTGTAGTATTGTGGGAGCAGCATGAATTTCGAAATAAACTTAAACTAACACAAATTATGAACGAACCGGCATATTAAATAAATGCCTGCATTTCTGTTATGCATAAACAATTTTTTGGACAAGAAATAAAGTTTTTTAAATGCATTTTCACTTATGTGCGATTTTGTAAGCACTTCTTGTGCCACTCACTCAGTGCTAAGGCGCCTTTCTGTCGCACTACATGCGACTGCTACGGTCGCAGGTTCGAATCCTGCCTCGGGCATGGATGTGTGTGATGTCCTTAGGTTAGTTAGGTTTAAGTAGTTCTAAGTTCTAGGGGACTGATGACCACAGCAGTTGAGTCCCATAGTGCTCAGAGCCATTTTTTTTTGTCGCACTACACACGCTCACACGGATTTCAGCACTAAGTATTGATCAACTCACATCAGTCTTTTGACCGAGTCCCTCGCAGAAATTGTGTCTGCCTCTGAATGCTGAGCTTGTACGAACTGTAAAGAACGAGCGCTCGCATAACGGTAAGGCCACTGCTCGCAAGAGCAGAGTTTTGGTTCTAGCACAAATTTTGAAGTATCACTCCGAAGTCATGATCATTAAATTAAAATAACTTATATGCACGTATAATGTAGCAAACCTCTGAACAGCAGTTAATTTGGCGAGTGCATAATAGTCTGTTAATGGTGATTCGTCACTTCCTTGTGCATAACACTCCTGGTAACTTCTAACGTCTTCTCTGAAAGGAACAAGGTGTGTCACAGCATTAAGTAACATTCCATCCCTCATCGCCATAATCATCTCTACAATTCCACCCTTAAATAGGGTTCGTTACAGTACTCTGTAATAGGCAACGTAACTTGAACGAATAGTACAAAGGGCAGAGGTAGGAAATGACAAACCAACTCTTCCAGGGTTTTAGCTAGTCGTATTCTATGGATCCCGCGAGAAAGGTATCTGGGATGAGGAAAGAAGTGAATTAGTGAATTAAAATATTCAGAATAGAATATTTATTATTAAATTACCTACGCAGAAATCAAACAACAGTAAATGTAGATGAACTAACGGTGTGGGTTTTCCAATTAGTATTCTTGTGTATCCGTAGTCTCAAAAAACTAACAATTTACTTCTTGTACTTAACTGTTTGAGTAGAGTATTTTTATAGCATGAGAAGTTCCGTGAGGAATACAAAATGATATATCCTGAGTCTTGTCAAAATTTGATAATACTCATTTGCTTTAAATCACTGATCGATGTTTTCACATATTTCATTATTCGCCTTTCCAATAAGACAGCTGGGACAATTATCTGGTATGCAGATAAGATAAAAACAAGGAACTTGCAATGGTCATACTGCATAAGATTGTAACTTTTGAGTAAGGATGTCACGGTTTACATAATCATGCAATAACCATGTCACAAAATGTTTCCAACGGTAATAATTTCCGATAAGTGTGGTTTATCAAAGTGTGCGATTCTTGTCACACACCGAGCAGAAGAATACACTAACAGCGAGACTAAGGACGTTTCGTTGACTATAAATTGTATTGTTTTCGAAACTTTTATACAGTTTTGTCGTGGAATTAAAAAAAGAGGACTTTTTTCCTTACGTAGCTGTTGCCCGACCTAGTGAGTCTAGATTCACGGAGAAAGTAAAAGCACGAAGCGACCGTCTAGGCGTGGTTTCCACCATCTGTTGGAACTGACATATCGCTCTTCTAGGCAAGGCCAAAGGCTCTCACACGCACAAGCAAGTGAGTAGTCTTGCACCAACATCGTTCCCAACTTACCTATATGGTTACAAATGCGCGCCGATGCGAGGCTAACGACAGCATTGCGTTGTGAATTCCAGTAAACTATCCTTGCTGCTTGCAAGGGCACAGGATGCACTTGTCCGCAAGGTTCGTAGTACAATCCCCAACTTGCTCAAGTAAGTCTACTAGACTTCCACCTAGCAAGAGGAACGTATTTTCTTAACTGAAATGTATGTGGGGTAATCAAAAAGTTCCCGTTTGAGGGCGTATGTACAACGTAGCGCGACTCCGACGCGTGTGTATAAGCATCGACATGTAGGCAAGCGATTATTGTGGATTCGTTTCTTTCCGACGTGCGTGCGGTGAAACACGGCGGAGTTATTGACAAATACGTCCAAATAAGACAAATGTACTGTTATTCTTTTCTTGGCCGCTGAAGGACAAAAATCCGTCGGAGAGTTAAGAATACGTCGGTCGAAAACCACCTATGTGGAATGGTGCGCGACAAGGAGTGCTGCTGCTTCGCACGTCCTCATATCACAAAGCAGAATTTACGCCAACTCGAGTGGAAGACATTCTAGATGTCTTCCCAACCAATTACCACCCCTTCGATCCCTCAGGGGAGCGATGATTCTCGTCGGACGAGTTGTGTACCAGGCAGTTATGCACTTCTTCACGCAGCTGGACACGGTGTTTTACCAAACGGCTATCTTCATCTTGGTGCGCCAGTGGGATGATTACCTCAATGCTCGTGGCGGTTTTGTCTCATTGGCATACCTACTCTGGCCTGTCTGGGCTTCGAACTGGGACTTTTCGATCGCCCCTTATATGCATGCACTTGTTAATTTCATACGTGTTGCAGTAAAGACTTTACAAATGTCCGAGCATACGAAGTAAACTGTCAAATATGTCGCTAGATGCGAGAGTTTTTGAGACCACGATAATGTTAGGAAGACCCCAGGGAAGTGCGATATGGACTACTGGCGTTCTCCACGTAGATGTTTAATAGAGCAGACAGTAGTCTGACATTGTTCGCTGAATACGCTGTTCTGCATCGGGAAGTGTCGTTGTTGAATGATTGTGGGTATCCAGGAATACTTGGAGAGAATTTCCTCTTGGTGCTAAGAATGGCAGTTTGCTTTAATACTTTGAGAAAAGTATCATTTTAGTGTTTTATTTTTCGAGCAAATGGTGCTGCTTGAATGTTATGAAATACTTCTTTGCATCTGTTTAAAAAGACACAAAATGTTGCCCTGAAGCAATTAAACCTTTTCAGAGCAAAAATATTGCTTTCTAAGATGAATATTTTACTCTGCAGCGAAGTCTGCGCTATTTCGAAACATACTTGCAGGTTAAAACTGTGTGTCGTGCTGGAAACCTTGCCTTTCTTACCAACGCTCGGCTAGATCCTTTCCTTCGAAGAGTGTTAGACTACACAGTATGCAGGAAAGCTTCTTTGAAGCATAGAATACAGGAAGAAGGTGGTCCCGGCGGAAATGAAGCTGTGAGGGCGGCTTCTGAGTCGCCCGTGGATAGCTCAGTCGGTAAAACTTGCCTGCCGAAGACAAAGTTACGGGTTCGAGTCCCGATCCAGATTACAGTTTTAATCTGGCTGGGGTTTCATAATACTTTCTTTTTCTGTAAATAATTGTTAAAACACACGTATGTTTTATAACACGAAACCAAATCTGAGTAAAACTATTACCCCATTCACATTATAATAAAAACATCGTGCTCTCATGCAACTTACTGTACAAGGTGATTCAGTGATGATAATACCGACTTCCCGGGCTAATGGAGAATAATAGATGTATCTGTGTGAGACAAGGGACCCTAGTCCGGAAACGAACGAGTCGAAAGTTATAAACGAAAATCGTTCTCATACCTCCGACAGTCCGCCTCTGCTACCGCAATCTCTATGCTCTCCGTATTTCGGGAGGAGGTAATATGGACCAAAACGAGCAAAAACTGTCTCGTAAGCTTGGGCTCTAAGAGGCATGTCTTAAGAGCTATGTGCACTTGTTCAGTAGAAGAGATGTGTTTCACAGTAGCCAAGATGAACCAGTGCTCATCGCTCTTGAGTTATGAACATTAGAATCCATATTTAGAGGCTTTTTTTTTTATTTTGGTCCAAAAATGTGGAAAGCAAAGAGCTTGCAGTAGAGGAGATCCATTGTCAGAGGTATCAGAAGGATTTTCGCTTATAACTTTCGATTCGATCGTTTCCGGACCGGGGTGCCTTACCTCAGATAGATAGATTCACCCTTGCGCATGATCCCTGAAAGTTGATATCATCATCATTACGAAGTCATCGCCACCTCGTGACAAAATACGGCGCTATAACGATAGTCGTTGTTAACAGTTCATAGCCAATGGAAAACTAAGAACAAGATTGCCAATTAAAATACACTCCTGGAAATTGAAATAAGAACACCGTGAATTCATTGTCCCAGGAAGGGGAAACTTTATTGACACATTCCTGGGGTCAGATACATCACATGATCACACTGACAGAACCACAGGCACATAGACACAGGCAACAGAGCATGCACAATGTCGGCACTAGTACAGTGTATATCCACCTTTCGCAGCAATGCAGGCTGCTATTCTCCCATGGAGACGATCGTAGAGATGCTGGATGTAGTCCTGTGGAACGGCTTGCCATGCCATTTCCACCTGGCGCCTCAGTTGGACCAGCGTTCGTGCTGGACGTGCAGACCGCGTGAGACGACGCTTCATCCAGTCCCAAACATGCTCAATGGGGGACAGATCCGGAGATCTTGCTGGCCAGGGTAGTTGACTTACACCTTCTAGAGCACGTTGGGTGGCACGGGATACATGCGGACGTGCATTGTCCTGTTGGAACAGCAAGTTCCCTTGCCGGTCTAGGAATGGTAGAACGATGGGTTCGATGACGGTTTGGATGTACCGTGCACTATTCAGTGTCCCCTCGACGATCACCAGTGGTGTACGGCCAGTGTAGGAGATCGCTCCCCACACCATGATGCCGGGTGTTGGCCCTGTGTGCCTCGGTCGTATGCAGTCCTGATTGTGGCGCTCACCTGCACGGTGCCAAACACGCATACGACCATCATTGGCACCAAGGCAGAAGCGACTCTCATCGCTGAAGACGACACGTCTCCATTCGTCCCTCCATTCACGCCTGTCGCGACACCACTGGAGGCGGGCTGCACGATGTTGGGGCGTGAGCGGAAGACGGCCTAACGGTGTGCGGGACCGTAGCCCAGCTTCATGGAGACGGTTGCGAATGGTCCTCGCCGATACCCCAGGAGCAACAGTGTCCCTAATTTGCTGGGAAGTGGCGGTGCGGTCCCCTACGGCACTGCGTAGGATCCTACGGTCTTGGCGTGCATCCGTGCGTCGCTGCGGTCCGGTCCCAGGTCGACGGGCACGTGCACCTTCCGCCGACCACTGGCGACAACATCGATGTACTGTGGAGACCTCACGCCCCACGTGTTGAGCAATTCGGCGGTACGTCCACCCGGCCTCTCGCATGCCCACTATACGCCCTCGCTCAAAGTCCGTCAACTGCACATACGGTTCACGTCCACGCTGTCGCGGCATGCTACCAGTGTTAAAGACTGCGATGGAGCTCCGTATGCCACGGCAAACTGGCTGACACTGACGGCGGCGGTGCACAAATGCTGCGCAGCTAGCGCCATTCGACGGCCAACACCGCGGTTCCTGGTGTGTCCGCTGTGCCGTGCGTGTGATCATTGCTTGTACAGCCCTCTCGCAGTGTCCGGAGCAAGTATGGTGGGTCTGACACACCGGTGTCAATGTGTTCTGTTTTCCATTTCCAGGAGTGTACATTGTGACTGTTACGGCTCATACAGTGCGTACTAGAATCCGCGTTGCTTGAGAGCATTCAAATCAGTTATACGGTTAAGAATCTCCACAATGCCACAGTGTGAACATTAGTGTTTAAGAATCGGTAATACTAAAGAACATACTGTAGATTTACAATCCTAAGTATCCAGATCTCCATCATCGTTTACATACTGAATACCTGCTGCTCACTACAAAAATTGATTCTGAGCTACCATTCCACTTTTTTGCCAATAGGTTCTTTACACTTCTATGATGACAAAAATCTTTCTAAATTCAACATCTTTGCTGAGAATATAAGAGGTGACAGTCCTGACAGCCGTACCAGCGGCAACCATGAAGCTATGTTCAAAGAAGTTAGAGAAACGTTTCGCGGCGAAAGTTTGTGTCGGTAAGTTCAGAGGCCGTCTTATTGGACAAAGCATTTTGTCGTGTCATCCCACTAACGTTTTGCAGAATGACATGTCAAATCCCCAAACGTAAATCGTAGCTCATTACTGTTAAAATCTACCTGGATGAACGTTTTCCATAAAATACACTACGGGATATTACAATTGCAACACCAGAAAGCGAAAGGCAGAGAAAAAAAATGGCTCCGAGCACTATGGGACTCAACATCTTAGGTCATAAGTCCCCTAGAACTTAGAACTACTTAAACCTAACTAACCTAAGGACATCACACAGACCCATGCCCGAGGCAGGATTCGAACCTGCGACCGTAGCAGTCCCGCGGTTCCGGACTGCAGCGCCAGAACCGCACGGCCACCGCGGCCGGCGAAAGGCAGAGAAAACTTCAAACGGCACGTCACCACTCGCCACCCACATCGACTGGCGCAGAGCTGAAGAGATGGCAGCTTTGTGTATTACATTTCGCTCCCTGTAGGAATGCCTGTTCTACCTATTATACTGTATACGCACAATAACTGATATTTTGTTAGACACGTCTCAGTTTTGCAATTTTAATGGTCAACAGTGAGAAAACTTCACCAGTAGTCGCTTTAGCTTCCTCTACGATTTCCGCGTTCAGTATCCGTTATTGTACAGATCTTCCGCTTATACCATACGCCAAAATGATTCTCTAGGCACCATTTCTTGCGGTTCAAATCAGGTCTTACACAAAAAGCTATAGAATTAATGATAGAAGTGGACAGGAGACAATTTCTTGCTGAAAAAAATCAGCAGCTAATTCATTACTGAAATGAAATTTGTGGTAAGATCTTATGGATCCAAACTGCTTAGATCATCGGTCCCTAAGCTTACACTTTACTTAAACTAACTTAACTTACGCTATGTACAACACACACACCCATGCCCGAGGGAGGACTCGAACCTCGGTGTGTGTGTGTGTGTGGGGGGGGGGGGGGGGGGGGGCGGGAGCCGCGCGGACCGTTACAAGACGCGTAAGAGCGCGCGGCTATTCCGCGTGGCTTCACTACTGATATAAATGCCTTAAGAAGTTGTAAAAAGTAAGAGTGTTGCAGTTAAATCTCCCAAGGTGTAAGTGTCCCAAGTCGAAGTATCGCTGAGAGTACCAAGGCACATAATTTCAGAAACTTATGTTTTCCTGCACTGTTTCGTTCGTGACCTAATACATACAGAACTACAGAAAACCTGAAAAATTCATTTCTAGGACATTTAGAATTATTATACCGAACACAATACGAACCGTTAGAAAATTCGCACTTTTCTGCGTGTGTTACCCACGTTATGCATATTTCGCGAAACTAGTTAGCGTGACACCTGCCGACAGCATGCTGCCATATTGAGATGAGTATGTGTTATTATTACAATAATTAACCTTGTATTAAATGAATTAAATACACTGGAATGAAGTTAATACATCAGTGGCGACAGAAAGACATGAAATTACGCCAGTGCAAATTCTTCAGATCTGCTGAACCTGCAATGTTATGAATATTGGTCATAAGTGGAAACATCAGTGAAAATGAAAGCCTTAGAAAGGTCTAGAGGAGAGCTCGAACAGCCTAATGGTTCTGATTGTTTTTAAATGATTAAGGCGACTGCTAGTTATAAGCAAGAAATCCTAGTTTGAGTCCTGGCACAAATTTACAGTTATCAGCACATATTCACATGATTTATTTTGAGTTTTACAGATTCCTTTCAGAACACACATTTTTGTTGTGTGTGACAGTTAGTCGAGATGGTGAAGTACCAAGTGTGTTGTTGAATGTCTGGTCCATTTCTGGTTAACTGAGCACTAAAATAGAAACAGCCGGCCGGTGTGGCAGAGCCGTTCTAGGCGCTTGAGTCCGGAACCACGCCGCTGCAACGGTCGCAGGATCGAATCCTGCCTCGGGCATGGATGTGTGTGATGTCTTTAGGTTAGTTAGGTTGAAGCAGTTCTAAGTTCTAGGGGACTGATGACCTCAGATGTTAAGTTCCATAGTGCTCAGAGCCATTTGAACAATTTTTAAAATAGAAACAAAAACATCACCTCACAAAATGTTCAAAGATGTTTATATTTTAGGAACTGTAAATGGTAGGAGATATTCACTGCCACGATATTTTACTATGGATGCACATTTTGTACATAAACCCGAACGTTACGGCCGGCCTGTGTGGCCGTGCGGTTCTAGGCGCTACAGTCTGGAACCGCGTGACCGCTACGGTTGCAGGTTCGAATCCTGCCTCGGGCATGGATGTGTGTGATGTCCTTAGGTTAGTTAGGTTTAATTAGTTCTAAGTTCTAGGCGACTGATGACCTCAGAAGTTAAGTCGCATAGTGCTCAGAGCCATTTGAACCGAACGTTACGACAGAAACTACAATGAACGATCTGTACTATTTTTCAACATGTACTAATTATTACACAATATTCATCAGTGGAATAGGTTATTGGTTGTGGAACACTTTTGAAATACAGGGTGTTTCTAAAGTATTCATCTGATCTCACACGACTAACTTCTACATGAATGAAGGAGTTGAATTTTAACTTACGCGTGGGACAACAAAGTATTGTTGTTCAAATTATTTGTGCATGCGTGTAAAGTATACATCCCGATTTTAGAAGGATGTATCCTTTAGACGCATGCACAAATAAACGGGGAGTGCTTTCTACGATTATGTATAGGATCTTAGTTTTTATTTCTCTTTCACAAACATTCAGTGTGTTCTCCACTGGCCACACGACAAACATTCAGGCAGTAGTCGAACTCATCCCACACTTCTGCTAGCATGTCTCGAGTCCCCGCATTCACTGTTGTTGCTATGCGGCTTCGCAGTTCAGCCGAAGTTGTTGGAAAGGGAGGCACAGATGAGGTTTTTCATACAACCACCATAAAAAATTCCATACTGTGAGATTAGATGACCTTGGCGGCCAATGATGCAATGTCAGTTGCGTACACCGTTACTCTCAAACCTTTGTTGAGCACTTTGAAAATATACCTGTACAGACACAACCGATGACCGGTTTCTTTTTTTTACCTTAAAAAGAAATACTTCTCCAACTATGCTTCAAATTTCAATGAATATCTATCACAAATTGAAGCAAATCCAGGTTCACATATAACAGGTAAGTGAAGTGAAATTTCGGTAACAGTCACTGCCTTGCCATACCACAAAAAATATTTCTGTATTGCTTGAAGATAATAAATTGAACATTATTCTCGCATTACATAAAAAAGAACCAACACATCACAATGCAGAATCGTATTTCCAATAGCCCACCTGTACTGTCATCCGCGTATGTCTTCTCGTAAGTATCGGGTATACATCGAGTCTTATTTTCCATTCATTCTTTCCTCGCATCGATAATTTAACTTCTCCTACCCTGGACGTTCCAGCTATGCGGGGGCTCTTGAAACGCACTCCATAGGAATTTAGAGAAACACTGCCGGTATTTCGGGTCGCTCACGATCTTTAGATGTCGTTCGTGTAAAAAGGTCCAAAAGCCCATTAAATTCTTTGGGCCATCTCTGAACAAATTGGGCACCGTCTGGCCTCGAAGCCACGTTACGGCATTCGTTTTGGTACGTGGGTAGTAAGTCCCGTCCGGGAAGAATAAAATCCGTGGTTCAATGTCGTGTTGTCCCATTCGGAGAAAGAAAGCGATCATTTGTGTCGCCAAACGGCACACTTCTGTCGAGGAGCCGCATATGAGGCGGTATTCATCGTTGTCCAGAGTTTGGCACAATGGTGAATCTGTCATATGAATCGCACGGAGTCTGGATCGGGTGACATTTTTACCATTAACTGTTAGGTACCACGTTGCACGTTTCTCCGTGTCTAAGGAAACATGGTGTATCGATCCCCAAACAGCTTGCCGATTGATATGGGGATGCTTCCTCTCAATAGGATTGCTGGGTTGTCCGATATATGTGAAGCGCCGCTGCAGGTCTGGTTTCCGACAGAGCCGCCTGATCGTAGCTGTACTCAAAGTGCGAGTATGCTGGAGTGACAGGGAAATGTGCTGGATCACCACTGGCGCCACTCTTCTATTAAGATCCCTCTCAGACAGGTCTGATGTCGCCTCCACAGTTTTAACATTGCACTGATATACAGTGCCCCCGCCCGACCATGAACATGGCGCAAGACCAAGTCCGCCCCTACTAAGAGGGAGGGTAAAGGGGTCGTATCTTATTTTAAACCGTAGACCTGCACTCACAAAGGAACCAAACGCAGCCAGTATTCGTCGCGCTATCGTCACCGGGATTGGGAGTACTTCAACAAAATCCGGAATTCGTGACGCCAGTAGGTGTTAACGTACGAGACCCGCTGGATCATGTCTGATGTCCGTGTGATGTTCCCTATTACGCCCGTCCGAACTCACTGTAGTAGTCTCTTATAGCTGTACGCTGCTGTGCGACATACGTCGTTTGTAAAAACAACACCGAGGCATTTCGAGGTATAAATGAGCCGAAAGGGTGCTACACATTCTTCCGTTAGTCCAACACCAATATTCATCGCTACAGACTTGTCCATATTTATACGGCTGCCTGTGGCCGTTCCATAATTGCGTATCCAATCTAAAGCCACACTCATTTCGTTCTCATTCCGCACTATCAGCATCAGGTCATCCGCATATGACTTGCACGTAAAAGTGTATCCTCGCAAAGCCAGTCCTGTCAAGCGCTGTCGTAGGCCGCAAAGTAACGGGTCGAGAGCCAGAGCATATAAGGGACACCCTTGTCTGACCGATCTCGCTACGACGAGAGATTTTGTCGTGCGTCCATTGACGAGCACTTTGCAGGAGGCATTGCTGAGGAGCCGCATCACGACAGCGATAAATGGCCGTGGAAATCGCATGTGTGTCAGAACTTCTGCAAGATAGTTGTGACTAACTCTGTCAAAGGCTTGATCAAAATCTATTGGCGCTAGTGCTGCACGGAGGCTTTGCTAAGGCGATCAAATTGCGATATTCAACAAACGCCGTCTGGATGTTGTTATCTCCGGCGAGCGAAGTTTGATCAAGTGAGAGTACTTGCCGCAATACTCATAGGACGCGTGCTGCTAATAATCTGGTGAATATTTTAAAGTCGCAGTTAACGAGCGACAGTGGTCGGTAGTCCCGTATCCGTGTACCACCCGAGGATTTGTGTATCGGGATGATCAGCCCCTCCACAAAAGCCGGCGGTAAGGGCACGTCAGGAGACATTAATTCGCGGCAGGTAGTGGTCCGTCGTGGTGCGATCACATAGCTAAAGGTCCTGTAGAATTCCAGAGGAAGGCCATCTGGTCCCAGCGATTTGTTCACCGCTCCCCTACCAATGGCCTCCATGACTCCCTCCTCTGCAATCTCCTCCATCAGTTGTGCTTCCGCCTCTGGATCAATGGTGCCGAAAATCATATGCGTAGCTTCGTTAATGGCCGCCATATCGGTATCTACTGCGGTGTGAAGTTGAGTGTAATGTTCTACAAAGTCATTGCCTATTTCTTGTTGCGATGTTAGGTGTCTGCCATCATCGTGGCCACAGCACGTACTAGGGCTGTTCGTCGTCTTTTGTTTTCGTTTACGATGTGATACATCGATAGGTGTTCTCCCGCAACCCGATCTAGTGTCAGCGCCCTGACCACCATACCTTCGATGTGGCGTCGCATGATGGATATAATTTTGGCCTTTGCTCGTCGAACCGCCTCTTGCCCCTCCGGAGAAGGCATTCCCGTAGGACCGTGAAATAGAAGTCCATCGTGTGTGACGTGGCCACACAGCCTGCTCACGACCACGTGTCACCATTGCACGGCGCATCGCCGGTTTGGCGCAACCTAGGATCGTGGGATACGACCGAAGGCGTCGTTCGCAAGACCTCCAAACATCTTCACTGACGTCTCGACAAACTGGGCCTCGCAGGTGAGCGACGTCCGTTTACCGAGGACCGCGGCTACGCCACACCTGCAGATTGTACATATCAATGCTGTATGATCGGTATACGGTGTAAGCCACAGCTATGCCCCCAGGACGTCAGCGTTCGGATTGCGTGTGACCTATAATCGGTCGACACGGCTAGCGGAATGACTTATTGTACGGTGTATCCAGAACGGAGGCCATGGACGTGCTCCCAGATGCATAATCTGCACCAAAATTCGTGATTCTGGGCACGGGGTGTTGCTACACATTCACCTGTCGATGTCTTCGTTGGAGACACGTTGAGCGAACGTGGCCTTCTTGACCACAACCTGAGCAAGTTTCCGCTGACCGTGTTACATGACTATCGCTCTGCAGCCTACAATTGTGCGGTAAGACGGTACATGTTTTGATAGCTCTATCAGTATTTGTCGCATACCATTAAGTACCGGGTACGTGGTAAAGGTTGTCCATTTCTCTGCTATGTGACTGAGTACCCTTCCATAAGGTTGTAGCGCGCTAACCACGACTTCAGCCCGAACCTCAAATGGTAGCTCGAATACTCTTACAGTTCTCAAACCGAGACCCGCCTGATAGATTTCTACCTTCCCGACATGGCCGTCGGGATGTTTAAGTCCATCTTTATCGTCGCTAACGATAATGTCACACACCGTGTTGTTGATCAGCTTCACGCACACCGCACTGCTCGGGATAGAGATGTGGATGCCAATCATATGGTTCAAATGGCTCTGAGCATTATGGGACTTAACATCTGAGGTCATCAGTCCCCTAGAACTTAGAACCTACCTAACTAACCTAAGGACATTACACACATCCGTGCCCGAGGCAGGATTCGAACCTGCGACCGTAGTGGTCGCGCGGTTCCAGACTGTCGCGCCTAGAACCGCTCAGCCATTTCGGCCGGCATGCCAATCATATCTTGTGATTCAGTTTTAATTTCTTCAAGTATAAATCGTTCTACTTCAAGTGCCTCGGTCGTGCAAATTCATTATTAAAGCAATTCTTGATAGTAGATTGGCGGCTGGCCGCTGTGGCCGAGCGGTTCTGGGCGCTTCAGTCCGGAATCGCGCGACTGCTAAGGTCGCAGGTTCGAATCCTGCTTCGGGCATGGATGTGTGTGATGTCCTTAGGTTAGTTAGGTTTAAGTAGTTCTAAGTTCTAGGGGACTGATGACCTCAGATGTTGAGTCCCATAGTTCTCAGAGCCATTTGAACCATAGTAGATTGGCGGTACGAATGAGCCATTGTAGTTCGAAAGCCCAAGCACTAGCGAAGGCTAACACGAAGTAAACAATCGCGTACGCGCTAAGCGCCGCGGCAGGGACGTAAACAGACGATGGCGGAAAGCAAGTTCCGAGGCGGCTGCGGGCCTCAGCCTCGCAGCTGAGAGGCTGTACGCTGCTGCTCTGGCACCTGCTAGCAGGTACACGCAGTCTGCGGCTGTCAAAGCAGTCGCCTCCCTACAGGTACTTCGGAATCGGTCAAGGGTTGTCACTGAACAGGTACGTTTTTAAAGTGTTCAAGAAATGTGTGCGAGTGGAATCGAGCGTGTTGCCAGATTGGTGGTACGAATGAGCCATTCTAGTTCGAAAGCGCAAGCACTAGCTTGTTATTGAGACGAGTGTCAAAGTCGTGCCCCATCGTGATCATGTTACTAGAGGGTGCGAAACAGGAGGGCTAAATGAACGTACAGACATTAATCACATTCAAACTTCGTCGAATGGTTTTCAAGGGGTCTAGCTGTTCCAACCTGAGAGTAAAAATTTCGGTTGAGCTACACTCCAAAGGGATCTGATCACACACGACTGCAGCGCCACGATGTCCTTAGAGAAAGACTGAAAAGTCTAGGAGGTGTCAGCAGTGTCAAAAGTGGTCAAGAAACGGCGTTCTGTTGGAAACTATTGCCTTCGACAGCAAATGTGTTTAAACAGACGACCCAATGGTTTCATTGATACCCTTTATGCCTTCTTCTGACGACTTTCCGTGTCGATTCTGAGCGGCGGTGTGTCTGAAATGTCATCCAAAAGCAGACCGAGTGATTTCAATACTGGGCGCCGCGGTCCTGAGTTCCATAGCAAGGTCATCGAAAGAAGGGCTGAAATGTGGCTGAGAGTGGACAGCTGACGACGTTTGCATCGTTTGGCACGACCACTGTGGTGTTGGGCAGAACTCTGAAGAAATGTTGTGCCAATGTGAAACCAGTAATCCATTTTACACCTCACCTGAATTTATGAGCTTTGGCCTTTTTTTCCGCACGTGTCGATATCTTACTGTTTGAAGCGTCGCCTAGTCCGAGGGTAAAGTCGCAGGGCGCCACACTTTTGCACCATTACAAAGAAATGTTGTAGGCACCTTTGAGGCAAATCTCAAACTTCTGCGACGCAATGGGGAAAAATGTGAGGTTTCTAAAAACGTTATTCTTTCACTCTTTTGCGCAGTGTACGTAAACGATCTGACGGATAGGGTAAGCAGAAATCTGTCATTGTTTGGTAATGACGGGAAATTATCGTCGCTGAGTGACAGTGGAAGGATATAGGTTCAGGTAGACAGAATTTCTGGTGTAATGAATGGGAACTCGCTCTAAACCTATAAAAATGTAAGTTAATGCAGATAAATAGGAAAAACAATCCTATAACGTTCCTATACAGCATTACTAGTGTGACGGTTGACAGACGTCGACTAAATATCGAGGCGTAACGTTGCAAAGCGATGTGTATTGGAACGAGCACGTTAGGGCGGTAGTAGGGAAGGTGAATGTTCGATTTCCGTTTATTGGGAGCGTTTGAGGAAAGTGTAGCAAAGAAGGCCGTGCACAGAAAACTTGTGCGACCCATTCTTGAGTACCGCTCGTGTGTTTGGGATTCGCACACGGTTGGATTAAAGGAAGACATCGAAGCAGTTGAGAAGCGTGCTGCCAGATTTGTTACCGGGAGGTTCCATCACCACCCCAGTGTTACGGAGTTGCTTTGTGAACTCAAATGACAATCCCTGGAGGTAAGACGACATTCTTTTCACGAAACGCTGTTGAGAAATTTTAGGGAAGATGCATTTGTAGCAGGCTGATAAATAATTCTACTGCCGAAAACGTACATTTCGAGTAAGGACGGCGGAAACAAGGTAAGAGAAATTAGAGCTAGCACGGAGGCATATTCCGTTTGCGAATGAAATAGGAAAGGAAATGACTAGTAGCGATACACGGTACCTTCCGCCGTACACCACTCGGTGGCTTGCCAATTATGTATGTAGATGTAGAGTGATCGTTGAGGACGTACTCTAGACTAAAATCGTGTCGCACAGTTATCACTGAAATCCACCGTATTAAAACACAAACATGAATCTACTTGTTGAAACGGAGAAAGCAAACTCCTTTTGTTGCTGTGTTGTAACCATCACGACTATCTGTGGACTTGGATAACGATCGAGCTAGTTGGGTGCACCCAGCGAGTTTCATACTGGCAAGCTCATGAACCAAAAACTCAAAAGGGGAGCCAAGGTAATACATTTGATATCCCTCGTACATTTTATGCAATTTATTAAAATCTTGTTTTATAAGACGGAATAAATGTTCGGTTGTATTAATGTGTACAGTATAGTTAATGTTGAGAAAGTATCTTTCAGATAGACATTAATGAGGCTATTGTAACGTTTATGAAACACGCTTCCTCTCTTGCCAACAGAGAGAGCTTTACACGGAACACAATCTTACTGTGTGTGTGAGCTCAATGTGCCAGGAATGCACCAGACGTGAGACCTTTCGCCCCGAACCTCACTGGCACACCTAGCAAAAACATTGAGTCTAGATGGTCACAACAAGATGAATTAATGTAGTAACATCTGGGGAGCTGAATATGCTAGCACGCTGCCAAAACACATCGTGCCAACTTGCTTTCTAAAATACAGGAAGTGTTGCTGAAGCAGAAAAACACTATTTTTAAAACCATTCCATTGCTATATGAGTAGATTTACATTCAAAATCGTCCAAAGCGCCTTTCTCATTCGACCCTGTCAAGGAAACATCAATTACTATTCAGTTTGTTTTTTGGGGGATTGATGAATTGCGATATCACGATACTAAAAGGATTCCGCCAGAGTTATGAACACAAATAAAGATAGCTTTTGGACTAACTTCGTTTGGGAAAATCTAAGGTTTCACCTGTATGTGCACTGAACAGAATAATAAAAGAAATGTAATAAAATGGAACACCTGCAGCCGTCCTTTCGATGGTATTTATTATATAGCTACCAGTTTCGGTGATTCTGCACACCATCTTCAGGTCTTAACTGACACTGTGGTGGTTAACTCAAATAGTGTACACAATTCCATCAGTGGCCAACATCTATGAACTGACTTCTGTAGACTGTAACAACGACGTTGTGTCTCCAGCCATTAACTACCAACTGACTCAGTTGATGGTTGGAGACACAACATCGCTGTTACAGTCTACAGATGCCGGCCGGGGTGGCCGAGCGGTTCTAGGCGCTTCAGTCTGGAACCGCGCGACCGCTACGCTCGTAGGTTCGAATCCTGCCTCGGGCATGGACGTGTGTGATGTCCTTAGGTTAGTTAGGTTTAAGTAGTTCTAAGTTCTAGGGGACTGATGACCTCAGATGTTAAGTCCCATAGTGCTCAGAGCCATTTGAACACTCTACAGAAAACAGTTCATAGATGTTGACCACTGATGGAGCTGTGTATAAGATTGGAGTTAACTCGCTCAGCGTCAGTTATGGCATGAAGATCGAGTATGGAATCACCGAAACTGGCAGCTGTATAATAAATAACATCGAAAAGACGGCTGCAGGTGTTCCATTTTATTACGGAAGTGAACGGCCGAAGTCCCTCAAACCTTCCATCAGAAGGCTGGACGTGCAATAAAGGATATAGTGTCCAGAGTCGAATCCAGGAGTAATGGTCTTTGGGGAGGGGGGAGGGGGGGGGGGAGAGGGTTGAGGAGGCTAAATAGTTTTATCACCGTGCCATCTCCATATTCTCTGGGGTATACGAAGGTGTGAATCTATTATAATACCAACTACAATAGCCAGAAAAATTTTAGAGACTTAAGTCAGACAGCTATGCTACGAAGAATGCTTTCTCTCTCTCTCTCTCTCTCTCACTCTCACTCTCTCTCTCTCTCTCTCTCTCTATTTTAAGTTTAAGAAGAAACTGTATTGGCTAAAATGGTTCAAATGGCTCTGAGCACTATGCGACTTTACTTCTGAGGTCATCAGTCGCCTAGAACTTAGAACTAATTAAACCTAACTAACCTCAGGACATTACACACATCCATGCCCGAGGCAGGATTCGAACCTGCGACCATAGCGGCCGCTCGGCTCCAGACTATAGCGCCTAGAACCGCATGGCCACTCCGGCCGGCAAGAAACTGTATTCGCCCCTGTAGTGTCCCGATGACAGTGGATAAATGAGATAAGAAAAATAAAAGTTTTATTGGAGTAACAGACAGTGGAGATATGACGTTTCAAATAAAACTTGACCATATGAGGCGTATACACTATGTGATCAAAAGTATCCGGACACCTGGCTGAAAATGACTTACAAGTGCGTGACGCCCTCCATCGGTAATGCTGGAATTCAATATGGTGCTGGCCCACCCTTAGCCTTGATGACAGCGTCCACTCTCGCAGGCATACGTTCAGTCGGGTGCTGGAATGTTTTTAGGGGAATGGCAGCCCATTCTTCATGCAGTGCTACACTGAGGAGAGCTATCGATATCGGTCGTGAGGCCGGGCACGAAGTCGGGGTTCTGAAACATCCCAAACGTGTTCTATAGGATTCAGGTCAGGACTCTGTGCAGGCCAGTCCACTTCAGGGATGTAACTGTTGTGTAACCACTCC
Source organism: Schistocerca serialis cubense (assembly GCF_023864345.2). NCBI lineage: Eukaryota > Metazoa > Arthropoda > Insecta > Orthoptera > Acrididae > Schistocerca > Schistocerca serialis. The sequence goes on from NC_064640.1 coordinate 8,914,880, forward strand.
GCCACAGACCGTGCATTTTGAACAGGTGCTCGATCGTGTTGAAAGATGCAATCCCCATCCCCGAATTGCTCTTCAACAGTGGGAAGCAAGAAGGTGCTTAAAACATCGATGTAGGCCTGTGCTTTGATAGTGCCACGCAAAACAACAAGTGGTGCAAGCCCCCTCCATGAAAAACACGACCACACCATTACACCATCGCATCCGAAATTTACTGTTGGCACTACACACGCTGGCAGATGACGTTCACTGGGAATTCGCCACACCCACACCCTGCCATCGGATCGCCACATTGTGTACCGTGATTCGTCACTCCACACAATGTTTTTCCACTGTTCAATCGTCCAATGTCTACGCTCCTTACACCAAGCGAGGCATCGTTTGGAATTTACTGGCGTGATGTGTGGCTTATGAGCAGCCGCTCGACCATGAAATCCAAGTTTTATCACCTCCAGCCTAACTGTCATAGTACTTGCAGTGGTTTCTGATGCAGTTTGGAATTCCTGTGTGAGGGTGTGGATAGATGTCTGTTTATTACACAATACGACCCTCTTCGACTATCGTCTTCAGAGGAGGTCGGCCTGTACGCTTTTGAGCTGTATGTGTCCCTTCACGTTTCCACTTCACTATCACATCGGAAACAGTGGACATAGGGATGTTTAGGAGTGTGGAAAAATCGTGTACAGACTTATGAAACAAGGGACACCCAATCACCTGACCACGTTCGAAGTCCGTGAGCTCCGCGGAGAGCCCCATTCTGCTCTCTCACGATGTCTAATGACTACTGAGGTCGCTGATGTGGAGTACCTGGCAGTACGTGGCAGCACAATGCACCTTATATGAAAAATGTATGCTTTTGGGGGTTTCGGGATACTTTTGATTACATAGTGTAGTTCCGTCCAGGGAGCGGTAGCACTGAAATTCAGTTGATGTGGCATTCTTTCTACTTCTTCCTAGAGCCTTCCCATTAGAAGGGGACCACTTTTTAGCTCAATGCCCACCAGAGCACAACCAACACATTTTTCCATAACTTGAGGTTTCAGTCGTTTTTCAATTGAAAGAAAGGAAATATGAGTAAACCACTGAAGTACAGATCCATATCACTTGCGTTGGTTCGCAGTAGGATTTTGGAATAAACATTGTGTTCAGACATTAAGAAACAATTTACTAACAAATAGTCATGACGGATACAGAAAATATCGTTCTTGTGAAACACATGAATCTCTTTATTCTCACGAAGTAATGAGTGCTGTCGACAGGGGATGTCAAATTGATTGCATACTTTTAAATTTCCAGAAAGCATTCGACACCACTCCTCACAAACGACTTCTAATCAAATTGCATACCTATGGAGTATCGTCTTACTTATGCAACGGGGCTCGTGATTTTCTGTCAGAAAGTTCACAGTTCGTAGTAACTGATGGAAAGTCATTGAGTAAAACAGAACTAATATCTGGTGTTCGTCAAGGAAGTCTCATACTCCCTCTTATTTTCCTGATCTACAAAAACGATTCAAAAGACAATCAGAGCACCAATTTTACATATGATATTTGCTTACCGATGATAGTGTCATTCACCATCAAGAAAAGTCATCAGAACCTCAAAACCAATTGCAAAATGATTTAGACAAGGTATCTGTATGGTACAAAAAGTGGCAACTGACTAAATAATGAAAAGTGTAAAGTCACCCACATGAACACTGAAAGGGATCGACTAATTTCCGTTATATGATAGTAGTATAGCAACCTTCGTGTCACCCCTGTGACGTAATTGAAGATGGCGGCCGTGACGTCAACTGATGACGCGAGTACCGTTCTCCAAGATGGCGGCTTTTGCCGGGAAAGTACCGCGCCCCCTGGCAGGAAATTTGAATTTTTGCGGGAATTTGAATTATGTGCTTCTACTGGTCCCCTCCCCCCCCTTTTCGACTTTTTGCGTGATGGTGCGTCATCCTCTTGCAAAAGGGGGAATTTCGAATTTTGGAGGGAATTTTACTCAAAGAGCTTACTCCTGCAGCCGATTGGGGTTAGTATGGTGTTGCGCACACTAGAGACTGCTCTTGATGTCATTCAATTCGAATGTAATTTGTTTAAATTTATTATGTACCTATGCCTTAGTTTGGGATTACCACCACAAGAGGCTGAGATATCAGTGTTTGTTGAGCTGTTGGTGTTCAGTTAACGAGATGTTGGTGCCAGACAGGGGGAGTTTTAATAGCTGTATTGCATGCACTCATTCAGCCGAGGAGTGCATCCACATCTCACTGCATGAAGAATGGAAGCGAGAATTAATGCTTGAACATATGAAGAGGAAGAATACAGTCCTGCAAATAAATGCTTTGCATTAAAGTTACATTACACAATGCATGGAAACATCTGTCTCTGCTGGAATGGTCTGTCATTTCTAAAACCTATGTATAAGCTCCCACCACACAAGAGAGAACTGCTTCCGATCCATCAGACCAGAGAACAGAGGTTGTTGCCGAATTCACCGCTAGAGGGCGCCACGATAGTTCACGAGATCGTACAGTTCAGTCCATAGGAGCACTACGAGCACAGCACCATGCTGACGTCACGTGTTTTTCTCAGCTGCATGTCTGCCCAGCCTCTTCCCCCCGCCCCCCCTCCCCCCTCCCACCAGCGGTCTGGAGGAGAAAACTGGCAGGAAAAGGAATCAACTGGTTCTGGGCTGCTGGAGATAGGTGGGAGTGCACTGTAGTTATTTTTGGAACAATTTGCTTAGCGACGAATTTCACCTAGTTATTTTATTACGATGATGCAAAACAATCATCCTGACATGCTTGGGGTCACAACATACAGTTTACAGAAATGTAAACTATTTGTAAATAATTCAGTACACTTATGTACAGAGACGCAGACAACCCGTAAATTACCGAAATAATCCGGTACAAAGCATACAGACGTGCAAACTACTCGCAGACTACCGAAATAACGCATGCAAACACGCTCACAACGCTTGAACACCCCAAAATAATTCAGTGCACAAACACTCAGTGCATGTAAAAGGAAACGCAACTTATTAGTGACTCGAACCCTGAGTCGACTGGATGGAAAGAATAAGTGCACCCCCTAACACATGGAAACTGTGCAGATGTGGGAGAAGAAGATTACGTTAGTGCACTTTATTTATTTTGCCCAGGAAACTGACGCAAATATCCATCCTAATTACGTAATTAAGCACAAAGAAAGGTCCTAATTACAGAACTATATGCATAGTTCTGCACAAGGGCGGCCTAAAACCGTAATATATCGCAAAAACTGACTATACCATACAAGTGGTGTTATCCTGCTCAGAAAAAAAAATCGCAATTCCACTCCAAACTTACGCAAATATCGATCTTAATTACGTAATTCATCACAAAGATCGGACCTAATTACACAACTACATGCATAGCGCTTCACAAGGACGGCAATATTCTGCAAAAACTGACGATACCATCCAACTGGTGTTATCCTGCTGGGGTAAAAATCTCGCAATACCACTCGAAACCAGCGACAGAAACACTCAAACTCTACCCTACACCTACAAGCTAGGGCGAAAAAGGCTGGGGTGTAAGGTACAATCTTTATTCTTTTTCCAGAATGAGATTTTCACTCTGGAGCGGAGTGTGCGCTGATATGAAACTTCCTGGCAGATTAAAACTGTGTGCCAGACCGAGACTCGAACTCGGGACCTTTGCCTTTCGCAGGCAAGTGCTCTACCAACTGAGCTACCCAAGCACTACTCACGCCCCGTCCTCACAGCTTTACTTCTGCCAGTACCAGAAGGAGACAGTGGACACAATGGTACCACTCGCAAGAAAACTTATGAGACATGTCCACACATCATCGATTTTCGGTCAGTATTATTTCGCATCGCTGGCAATCAGTTATTGACAAAGTATTATACTTAATAGTAGGGGATATGTGATAGGTTCGCCTTGGGCATCACGCTTATAAAGTATGTGTTTGTGTTCCAACATGTGCAAAGGAAATGACTATGTCCAGTCGTAATGAAGGTATGGATTTGACGTGGAATAGTGCGATAGCAAAGGGAGCAGTACGTCAAGTCATAAGAATGGTACAGATATTTCTATTTCCAGAGCCACAGTCGTTAGGAAGGTGTATTTCCGATACTTGTCTCACTGTCGAATGTCGTTCAACTGAAACCACAATCCTAAGATTTAATAATAAGTATAGCGATCAAAAAAAATTATATATATATAGGGTGTCCCAGCTATCTTGTCCACCCAAAATATCTCTGGAACTATAACAGCTATTGGAAAACAACTTTCACCGGTCTCAGTGTAGGGCTGGGGCCCATGAATGTACATATTTGGAAACATTCTAAAACGAAAGCATATGTGTTTTTTAACACAAACTTATGTTTTTTTAAATGGACCCCCTATATTTTTTCTTCAGCAATCCATAGCATGACAAAGCACATACACACTGGCGTTGATAGCATCGCAATATTTCCATTACATCCCTAGATATTAAGGCGCGAAGTTGACGCTTGAAACACCCGACATGCGCTGCTAGCGCACGTCCTGAGGCTCAGGCGTGAACCCCATGCCGGCCGTAATCGCGATGTGATTGACATGCGTAATCACACTTCCATACTTATCAAGAGGTCCGAAACGAATAATACGGTCTGCTGCCATTCCGCATTAACGTCGTACATTCCAGCAGGTATTTATCCCATAGGCTAGGGGTGATGCGGTTCTGTAACATATCTGTGTACCGCAACGTTAGTCACAAAGTTAACTTCGCTTATCGTTAATCCGTTACTAAAAAGGTAATGCCGTTCAACGTTAAAACTTTACTGTAGATCTAGCGCAAGTGACAGTTAATCATTTACTCGTAATAGTAAAATGCATGTTGATGGTTTTAGTGAAACGAGCAAGTGGACTAAAGTTTTACCGTTGTTTAGGTAAAAATGTTTTGATTTGGGAAGTTCAGGTAGGACATAGAAGATGAGTGTAAACATGTTTAACCAATTAGTTTTATTATCACATAATTACCAATGTTATGTTTATCTAGTGCGTTAAAAGACAAATTGTTGCAAACAAATGTTTCTTATCATCACTGGGTAAAATGGCCCTTTGTAGAAACTTCCACTGAGATACCAGCACTACATACTAAACATAGCGTTCACATCTCATGCTCAAAGTGATGCCCATTGGCTTGCATACATAGGGTCACTCTGCGGATGAAGGATCCCCTACTTCGTGCTACTGTTTCCTCTTTGATGGCTGTACAAGCATCAATAATGCGTTGCTTCATGTCCTCTGGTGTTGTTGGTTCATGTTGGTAAAGAGCATCCTTCACTGCTCCCCAAAGAAAATAATCCAGCGGTGTAAGGTCCGGAGATCGGGCAGGCCACCTAACTGGGCCACCTCGTCCAATCCACCTACCAGGGAACTTACGGTTCAGAAGTCGTCGTGCTCGTAAGGCGTTATGTGCAGGGCATCCGTCATGCTGATACCGCATGACCATTCTCCGGTTCAGAGGTACGGTGTCCAAGAGAACAGGAAGATTGTGTCGTATAAATCTGGAGTATTGTCTGCCATTTTGGATGCCATTTATAAAGAAAGGTCCAATAATGGTATCTCCAATAATCCCACACCAAACATTAACTTTCCACGGAAGTTGATGCTCTACCTGACGGAGCCATTTTGGATTGTCTGCGGACCAATAATGCATATTCCTCATATTGACAATTCCTTTGTTGGAGAATGATGCCTCGTCGGTAAAGAGAACATCTGCAAAAAAATTTGGATTAGTCAGAAGTTTTTGCTGAGCCCACCGACAAAATGTTACCCTATTACGGAAGTCATTTCCATGAAGATCCTGGTGTAAATGAACATGGTAAGGATGAAATTTATGACGTTTAAGAATACGCTGTGCACTTGATTTCGACACAGTAACTTCACGTTCAATTTGACGTGTGCTGATTTGAGGATTCACAGCTATGGTAGCGAGCACAGCAACTTCAGCACGTTCATCTGTGCGTGTTCTAGGACGATGTCGAGGTCTTGGATTTAAGTTTCCCGTTTCACGTAGACGAGAGTAAGACGACCAAACATCCGGCGCGAAGGCTGTGGCTTGTCAGGGAATCGTCTCCTGTACAGTCGTTCTGCCTGAACAGCATTTCGTCCACCTACAACAGGGTACAGTACAGGTATGTAAAAATGGTTCAAATGGTTCTGAGCACTATGGGACTCAACATCTGTGGTCATAAGTCCCCTAGAACTTAGAACTACTTAAACCTAACTAACCTAAGAACATCACACACATCCATGCCCGAGGCAGGATTCGAACCTGCGACCGTAGCGGTCACGCGGTTCCAGACTGAAGCGCCTTTAACCGCACAGCCACACCGGCCGGCTACAGGTATGTTGAGTAGGGTAGAAAACAGACATACTAACTTAATAACCATAATTTTCGCTAACAGTACTATCAACAAACAAGCAATCTCATATCGTATTTCCCGTCAGCGTACATTCTGCATTGATCAGCAGCATTTCTACCATATCTTCATGTGTGTACATTATACTGTACAATATAAGTTCCACAACACAACGTTTATTCACAATGTGTACTACCTCCGTGCCGTCACTAGATTACTCTGATGCACGACTACACTGGCAAGCGGTGTACAGCACGCCAAAGCAACAACAAATGGGATGCTCGGAGGGTGGTGGAGTACAGGAGTTTGCATGGGTCGCAAATCATAAACAGGGCAAGTGGTAACTGTGGCAGTAGTGGGAACTACGTTGAACACTTGACTAGGTAGAGCCAGGCCCTGCGCGACAGGCACAATGGGTCATATAGCGCATTAGATAAACCTTATTTTGGGTGTGCAGGATAAATAAGACAACCTGATGGGTGTACACCGATCGGTACTGGTTCATATTGTGTACGTAGATACGTAAAACGTGCAAGAGGGAAACCATTATGTGCTTATGAGAGTTGATGGCAGCAGACCGTATTATTCGTTTCGGACCTCTTGATAAGTATGGAGGTGTGATTACACATGTCAATCACATCGCGATTACGGGCAACATGGGGTTCACGCCTGAGCCTCAGGACGTGCGCTAGCAGCGCATGTCGGGTGTTTCAAGCGTTAACTTCGCGTCTCAATATCTCGGGATGTAATGGGAATATTGTGATGTAATCAACGCCAGTGTGTATGTGCTTTGTCATGCTATGGATTGCTGAAGAAAAAATATAGGAGGTCCATTTAAAAAAAACATAAGTTTGTGTTAAAAAACACATATGCTTTCGTTTTAGAATGTTTCCAAATATATACATTCATGGGCCCCAGCCCTACATTGACACCGGTGAAAGTCGTTTTCCAATAGCTGTTATAGTTCCAGAGATATTTTGGGTGGACAAGATAGCTGGGACACTATATATATATATATATATATATAGTGTGTGTGTATGAAAGATTTAGTAGGATGATTCTGTCTATTCGTGCATGGCGTGGCAGTGGCTTGTGGCCAACTAGCAAACTAATACTTAGTATGTGTTGGACAGCTTTCGTCATCAGGTGGAAATTTGAGAAGATTAAATATCGGCATGTGTTTGCACTGGACCATTATTACCTCCCATGTAAATTGTTTGGTTGACTGCTTCTTCACATTTCGTGTGTTTATTTAGTTTAGAGATGATCGATTGTGATGTCTGCATCTAGCAGGTGGAAGCCGTGTTTGATGGTTATCTAGACATGAGAAAGACGTTATTTGACTTTGTAAATTATATGCGTGATTTAGACTCTGTTACGTCACTGACATTGGTATTCGCGAGTGGAAATATCAGTTTCCTCTATTTTCTTTTCTCGAGTTTCCACATAAAGGCCTTTGCAAATGAGGTTAGTGTCTCTCTGCTGATCATTTGTGATTGGTGGAGGTACAATCTGCCGGACGTCAGAAAATAATAAGATGCGAGTGTAGTCAAATGTGAAAAACTATACAGATTTTGCTCATAAAACTAAATGAAAAAGGACTTTGTCTATTTTCGTGGAAAGAGGAGATTTATTATCATCACGAATGTTTTTTTAATACTAGCTTTATAATAGGAGTCTAGTTGATGTTAAGTTATTGACCATAGAACAGCTGTCGAGGCCCCTAAGAGAGAACGGCCCCTGCTGAAGTGCCCTACGTGACGTTAGACAAAAGTGTTTTCCACCCCCAGAATGAGAGGCGCTGGGGACCTGTCTAGTCTGCGACAGCGGCGCCTAGCCATTAGGATTGGCTGCGCCACTATACTTTAGACGACCAAGTTGCATTTGGGGAAAGCCGTCCCTTTATCTTCTAGTTAACTGTACCTGCTTTTGTGTTGACGAAACGCAATTGTATCGTTCCGAGTGGTGGCTAGCATGGGCTGCGAGGCTTTCAGCTAAGTAGCTCCATCCCGTAGGTTGTGATTGTACATGGAGGAGAATACACGTTCAACTGCAGTCCTTTAGGAAGACGATTTTCCCCAGTACATGTGATACATTATGACCCATTCAGTACGAGTGATGGTTTTTTTCGCGCCAATTTCGAAGTGTAATTATAACTGTGACGCATTTTTCCCATCAGCTGTGATAGGATGTATTGGATTCGGTTAGTTGGGCTGCAGGGTGATTTTTAGTTGGCATGTGTAGTGAACACTGACGTCTAATAGGGACAGATGCTATATGCTTGCAGGTAATACAATTTTTTTTTTAAACTCCTCTCTGTCCATCACCAGCATCTAGTCAGTTGAACATATTTCCCACCAAAAATAATAAAGGTTGTACCTTACACCCCAGCCTTTTCCCCCCTAGCTCGTAGGTGTAGTGTAGAGTTTGAGTGTTTCTGTCGCTGGTTTCTTGTGGTATTGCGAGATTTTTATCCCAGCAGGATAACACCAGTTGGATGGTATCGTCCGTTTTTGTCATATATTGCCGTACTTGTAAAGCGCTATGCATATAGTTGTGTAATTAGGTCTGATGTTTGTCATTAATTATGTAATCAGGATCGATATTTGCCTAAGTTTGGAGTGGAACTGCGATTTTTTTTCCAGCAGGATAACACCAGTTGTATGGTATAGTTAGTTTTTGTGATATATTGAGATTTTAAGCCGTCCTTGTGCAGCGCTGTGCATATTGTTGTGTAATTAGGACCGAGCTTTATCATTAATTATGTAATTGGGATCGATATTTGCGTCAGTGTACAGTGGTATTGCGACATTTTTTCCAAGCAGGATAAGACCAGTTGTATGGATAGTTAGTTTTTTTGCGATTTTAAGCCGTTCTTGTGCAGCGCTATGCATATAGTTGTGTAATTATTACTGATCTTCGTGATTAGTTACGTAATTAGGAAGGATATTTGCGTCAGTTTTCCGAGCATAATAAATGAAGTACACTAACGTAACCGTCCTCTCCTGCATCTGGACAGTTTCCATGTGTTAGGAGGGTGCACTTAGGCTTTCCATCCAGTAAAATCAGGGTTCGAGTCGCTGGTAAGTTGCTTTTTTTTTTTCTACGTGCACTGAGTGTTTGTGCACTGAATTATCTTCGGGTGTTTAAGTGTTGTCAGCGTGTATGCATACATTATTTCGCTGATCTACGAGTAGTTTTCACGTGCATATACTGTGAACTGAAATATTTCGATAATTTACGAGTTGTTTGCGTCTCCGTCTATCACCGTAATGCATCATTTACGAGTAGTTTCCAGGTTTGTAAACTATATATTGTGACTCCAAGCATGTCAGAGTGAGTGTTTTGCATCAGCGTAGTAAATAAACTAGGTGATACCCGTAGCTAAATAAATTGTTAAAAAATTAAATAAAGTACACTCCTTCCTCTCTCCAGCAGCCTAGAACAGGCTGATTCCATTTCCCATTAGTTTTCGCCCTCCAGACTGCCGGCAGGGTGAGTGTTCTGTGTCATTGTCATAAATAAACTAGGTGAAATCCGTTCATGCCGGCCGCGGTGGTCTAGCGGTTCTAGACGCTCAGTCCGGAACCGCGCGACTGCTACGGTCGCAGGTTCGAATCCTGTCTCGGGCATGGATGTGTGTGATGTCCTTAGGTTAGTTAGGTTTAAGTAGTTCTATGTTCTAGGGGACTGATGACCACAGATGTTAAGTCCCATAGTGCTCAGAGCCATTTGAACCATTTTTTGAAATCCGTCCCTAAATAAATTGTCAAGAAGGAAATAAAGTACACTCATTCCTCTCTCCAGCAGCCCAGAACAGGCTGATTCCTTTTCGTGTCAGTTTTCCCCTCCAGACCGCCAGGGGGATGAGGAGCCTGGGGCAGACGTGCAGCTGACAGAAACACGTGACATCATCACGATGCTGTGTCATATGGACTGAACTGCATGATCTATCGTGGCGCCCTCTAGCGGTGAATTCGCCAACAACCTCTGTTCTCTGGTCTGATGGATCGGAAGCAGTTCTCTCTTGTGTGGTGGGAGCTTATACATAGGTTTTAGAAATGACAGACCATTCCAGCAGAGACAGATGTTTCCATGCATTGTGTAATGTAACTTTAATGCAAAGCATTTATTTGCAGGACTGTATTCTTCCTCTTCATATGTTCAAGCATTAATTCTCGCTTCCATTCTTCATGCAGTGAGATGTGGATGCACTCCTCGGCTGAATGAGTGCATGCAATACAGCTATTAAAACTCCCCCTGTCTGGCACCAACATCTCGTTAACTGAACACCAACAGCTCAACAAACACTGATATCTCAGCCTCTTGTGGTGGTAATCCCAAACTAAGGCATAGGTACACAATAAATTTAAACAAATTATATTCGAATTGAATGACATCAAGAGCAGTCTCTAGTGTGCGCAACACCATACTAACCCCAATCGGCTGCAGGAGTAAGCTCTTAGAGTAAAATTCCCTCCAAAATTCGAAATTCCCCCTTTTGCAAGAGGATGACGCACCATCACGCAAAAAGTCGAAAAGGGGGGGGAGGGACCAGTAGAAGCACATAATTCAAATTCCCGCAAAAATTCAAATTTCCTGCCAGGGGGGCGCGGTACTTTCCCGGCAAAAGCCGCCATCTTGGAGAACGGTACTCGCGTCATCAGCTGACGTCACGGCCGCGTATCTCGGAAGACGTCACTCGCGTCCTCAGCTGACGTCACAGCCGCCATCTTGGATAACTGTACTTGCTTAATCAGCTGGCATCGCGGGATGACGTCACTGGGGTGACACGAAGGTTGCTATATTACTTACGATAAATCACACAAATCTAAAGGCTGCGTATTCAGCTAAATACTTAGGGATTACAATCACAAATAACTTAGATGGGGACGATCATATAGATAATGTTGTCTGAAAAGCGTACCAAAGAGTGCTTTGTACTGGCAGGATACTTCCGAAATGCAGCAGGTCTCCTAAAGAGACTGTCCGCCCTCTTCTGGAGGGCATCGAAAAAGTTCAAAGAAGGGCAACCCGTTTTCTGTTTTCGCGAAATAGGGGAGAGAGGTCGACGAATTTAATACGTGAATTGAGGTGGCAATCATTAAAACAAAGTCATTTTGCGACATGATCTCATGGCATTTCAGTCATCAACTTTCTCCTCCGAGTGCAAAAATATTTTATTGGCGCCCACCTACATAGGGAGAAATGATCATCATAATAAAACAAGAGGAATAGCTTGAAGGTGGTTTGATGAACCATCTGCCAGGCATTTAATTGTGAATTGTACAGTAATTATGTAGATGTAGATATAGCTGTAGATGTCGACTGATACCAAGTATTCTTCTCATTTCCCTTCTGCAAAGCAACCGACTTACATAAAACTCACTCTTAGATGCATTGACTTTAAGTATTGGAAACACTATTCGCTGTAGGACTGATAGGACATAACGTTTCCCCATATCCATACAGCAGAGACAGCCTATGAGCCGATCGGGGGAAGTTAATGCAACTTACTAGTTCTTCCACGGGAAATTCAGTAAGTAATCGCGTGCTTCGGCGAGTAGAGCCGAATTGTTGAATCCATGGTTCTACACGATATTTCGACGACCGATCCACCTGTCTTGCCGTGCCATGACCTATGTTATTATGCGTACTTACTGCGTAATCATGGGATCGGCAAATCGGCTGAACACCTGAAAGCATACCATTTAGCGACATCACAGAGAAAACCTGAGAAATCACAAATTCAGTAATAGCAAGCTGAACGAAGATCTCTCTACGAAAAACTGCAGTTACAGAAGGGAAGAACAAATCAACGAAGAACATTGTTCACAAGCTATAAACTACGCGCGTCTTTCAATATTCCGGGAAAATATTATTAATGTTACATATCTCAAAACTTTTTGTTACGTCTGTGCTAGCAAATAACTGAAGTTGCACCATTCTGATGTGGCTGACATGTGGAAACTCTGTATTCCATGTAATCTGCACAATTGTGTCGAAGCGTAAGCATATTAGGTGCGCCAATCAACACTTACCAAGTGCTCTGGAGGCCGTTACACGAAGCACTTGTCCCACGCGAAGGTTGAAGAGGCGTGGCCTACGACCTGCAACAAAGAGGCGCTTGTTGTAATTGCAGCTCTTATAACATTGTATCCCGGTAGGCTACAAGGTAGGGCAGAGTAAAAAACGTTTTTGAAAAGGCTGTGGAAAAGTTAAGGGGATACGGAATCGGATTTTGGGTTAAAAAATCGAATTTTTTTTATTGGCGTATTATATTCTGCCATGTTTCCTCTTTAAAATGACGTATCATACATAGCTCTACTACAATCATAACTATTTTATTTTTATATATTTGTGAGATTGGGTATTGCGCTTTAGTTATACACGTCTCTCGTGGCTGACCATGAACTTTTTGGCAGTACCTTTAAAGTGACATGAATTCAAATATCCCGGTTTCCAGCGACTATTTATACACTAGTTGCCCGAAAATGTTTCTCTCTGGTTTCCTCAAGTTACTCTTTGACTTTGTGGCGGGACTGTTTTGTAAACAGTGTGATATAAGAAAGTAGTTGTTGTTGAGTTATTTCGTATTTAGTGCTTCATTTTTCGCAGTGAAAATGCCTAGAGCTAAAGCAAAAGTATTTAAAAAGCGTGTGAACTGGCAAAAGAAAAGAAATAATGATTCATTAGCAAAGCAAAGCAGTTCATCGTCATCACTGTTGGAAAATGTGAATCCACTTATTACTGATTTGCCGAACGAACTTACACCAAATGAAAACAGTGCTTCTCATAAAAAACTAAGAGATTTGGAAGAGAAATATAATTTACTTGATAGAGGGAATGAAGTTTTTGAACTCATTGATACGAATATATTGTGTGAAGCTCTTGAAAACAGTTTGTGCTGCAAAAAATGTCATGGAAACGTTTCTCTGAAAGTAGAATCCCATGTTGGCCTGGCTGCCCAGTTTAATTTAATATGCAGTGTTTGTAAATACAGCTGTAAGTTTCCAAGTTCGGTTTCAGTAACTGTAAATAATGGATACAAGAAAACTGAACTTTATAGTGTAAATATTAGGTTAGTTTATGGATTGCGAGCAATTGGTAAGGGCAAAGCAGCTGGTGATATGCTATGTGGTGTTCTAAATCTTCCAAGTGCACCTTCAAAGTTTGAAGCTTACAATTATGTACTAGGATCTGCAGTTGAAGATGTAGCACAGAAGTCAATGCAGGTTGCTGTGGAAGAAGCAGTGGAAGAAAATGACGGCAGTCGTGACCTCACAGTGGCGTTTGATGGCACGTGGCAGAAAAGGGGCCACACCTCCAACAATGGTGTTGTAACAGCAACTAGTGTTGATACTGGCAAGGTTATTGATGTTGCAATAATGTCAAAATACTGTAGGTGCACAGGCAGGCTGAAAAATGAACACAGTGATGACTGTATTGCTAATTATTATGGTAGTAGTGGTGGCATGGAGGTTGCTGGGGTGAAGAAAATTTTTCATCGCTCTTCACAGTGGTATAATGTTCGCTATGTCAAATATCTGGGAGATGGTGACTCTAAAGCATTCAAAGAAGTTTTGGAAAGCAAACCATATGGGAACAGTGTAAATATAAGCAAACTTGAATGTATAGGACGTGTGCAGAAGAGAATGGGTGCCAGGCTGAGAAGGTTAAAATCAGTTATGAAAGGGAAAAAACTAGATGATGGGAAAACCTTGGATGGCAGAGGAAGATTGACTGATTCCATAATAGACCACATTCAGAACTGCTATGGCCTTGCAATCAGGCAAAATACAGGCAATCTTGAAGAAATGAGGAGAGCTATATGGGCTTTATATTTCCACACCGCATCCACGGATGAGCATCCACAACATGGTTTGTGCCCCAAAGGTGAAAACAGCTGTTGTAAATACAATAGGGGACTAACAACAGGAGAGAAATACATTCACCACCACAGTCTACCATCAGCCATCGTGGCAGAAATAAAGCCCATTTTCAGAGATCTGGCTGACAGAAGTCTTCTGATGAAATGTCTTCACGGAAAAACGCAGAACCCCAACGAGTGCTTGAATAGTGTGATATGGCATCGTCTCCCAAAAACAGTGTTTGTCGGAATTAATACACTACATTTTGGTGTGTATGATGCTGTGGCAACCTTCAATCTTGGAAATATAATTAAATGCCAGGTCCTTCAAAAGTTGGGTATGTGTGTTGGTTCCCGTACGGTACGTGCTATGTTCTTTTTAGATCAGCACAGACTAAGGCATGCTGATAATATAATCAAGACATTAGTGAAAAAAGCAAGACAGGTGCAGAGGGGTGCCAAAAGAAGACTTGAAGATGATTATGAAGACTGTGAAGGGGGTATTAGCTACGGATCAGGAATGTTTTAATCTTCTTTCTCCGTTTCCCGTAAGTTTACTTTTTACTTCATCTAGGAACATTATCTCAGGTACTGGTCAACCTAGAAGTCTGAAATTTTTATGACGTAGTGACATAGGTCCCTATTACATACTGAAACAACGATTTTTTAATTACTTGATTTACAAAAGACTTAGGGGTGATAGTCTAGTAAAAAGCGATGGAAAAAATTTACTTAAAAATAAATGTACAATATCTCTGTAAGAAAATACTTTGACAATAAACTGTTGTTTCAGTATTGTTGTAACATATGAATGCACATACAGTAAAATTTTTACCTCTCTGTCTCCAGTAGTTTGTGAGAAAATGTTCCCTATAGTAGGCATATATTAACATTGCGGGGATAGGTGATTCCGTATCCCCTTAAATCAGTTTTCTCCTACTGTATTCTTAACACCTAAAGTTAAATTAAAAAGCGTTTACGAAAATTAAGTAAATGTAACTAAGTTTCAAAAATAACCACAGTAAGGTGCAGGCGGAGACCCTCTTCCAGTGGAGCCTTGGAAGTTGTGCCACACTGTGCAGCACAGCTTGTGGGATTTGAACCGCCTCCTGCCGGATTCATTCTTTTAGTGGTTCAGTTGTGTGCTGCTTCATCCCGATACGCTTCTCTCTCCAGGTAACCACACAAGAAAGTCACACGTTAAGTCCAATGAACGGGGAGGCCATGTGATATTCCCATCATGAGAAACCAGGTGATTTGGAAATAAAACATTAACAACACTAATGCTTACTTTTGCGTATGGGAGGTTGCTCTATTGTGATGAAAAAATGTCTCCTCGTTCACTTCTAACCAAGAAAGTTGTGGAGTAAAAAGAAGTTTTGCATGACATTTGCAAATCACTGTAAGGCGACTGTCACAGTATTCCCTAGATCATCATCGAAAAAAGTGGGACATATGATCCCTGATGAAATAACGTTTGTGGAATGGAGCGGCAGGTTATGCTGTTGTTAGTGGATAAATGGAAATGAGTCTCATTACTCATCCATAAGTTGTTTACAGTGTTTTCGTCTTGATTCAATGGTTCAATGGCTCTGAGCACTATGGGACTTAACAACTGTGGTCATCAGTCCCCTAGAACTTAGAACTACTTAAACCTAACTAACCTAAGGACATCACACACATCCATGCCCGAGGCAGGATTCGAACCTGCGACCGTAGCAGTCTCGCGGTTCCGGACTGCGCGCCTAGAACCGCTAGACCACCGCGGCCGGCTTTCGTCTTGATTAATTAAATTCAGCATTCCTTCAGAGAACCGTTTTCGACTCGCGTAATGTGTTCCTTCAACAGCCTGGAAAATTTGGTTCTCGTAAGAATGATAGTGTAGATGATTGCGTAAAATCTGTCTAAACTTTCTGCTGTAAATCTCAAGTATAATGCCAAGCTGGCAAGCTGAGCGACGCAGGCTTTTTTCGATTGCAGCTCACGCTTTGACAGCGCACGCGTGAAGCTAAGTGTCCACCACTCCGATAGTACCGAATGCTACCGTGTCAGGAACATGGGGCCGGCGTCCATCAGCTGAGCACGATTCCTGCGTTTTTCAGAATCACCCTACTCTGCCCCAACCAGATGTTTGTTTTTTTCCCATTTCATGATACCGCAAAGTAACTAGTAACTAGTCGGCCGAAGTGGCCGTGCGGTTAAAGGCGCTGCAGTCTGGAACCGCAAGACCGCTACGGTCGCAGGTTCGAATCCTGCCTCGGGCATGGATGTTTGTGATGTCCTTAGGTTAGTTAGGTTTAACTAGTTCTAAGTTCTAGGGGACTAATGACCTCAGCAGTTGAGTCCCATAGTGCTCAGAGCCATTTTTTGAACTAGTAACTAATACGAAGACGTAAGAGCATCCGTTTCCAGTTCCTGAGACGAATGGAAAGTATACGTCAACATGTACATCTATTATATGCGAACCACTTCACGGCGTGTGGCGGAGGGTAAATTGTGTACCACTGTCGTCTTCCCTCTGTCCAATTCCAGTAGCGAACGGTAAGCTAGAAGAACGACTGTCGGTATGGCTCTGAGTATGTCGAATATCTGTAATTTTACCATCATTGTCCTTTCGCGAGATACATATAGGAGGAAGCAATACATAGGTTGACTCTTCTACGAACGTACGCTCTCAGAATTTTAACATAAAACCATACAGCGGTGTCTTGCGACGTCCGCCCTGAGCAGATGCAACGAACTAAAAACGAACAAAATGAGATTAAAAAAAAAATAAAGAGCACTTGCCCGCGAAAGGCAAAGGTCTTACAACACTAGAACATTGGTCCTTTTACAAGAAAAGCCACGCGTAGCACTATCGGTTTTTACCACGACAGTAAGTCCCCAATTATGTTGCTCCTGCAACAAGAATTTAAAGTTTGGCCGTGATCGTGTGTTATAGACACTTGTTTCGTCTCCAGAGGGGTTATGTATCGAAAGAGGGCAGTAGTTACTTTAGCGGTAATCGAACCACCGGTGTTGAAGATTGTAAAATCTGTGATCATGCAAATGAATACGGTCGGCAGCCTAATTGGGCAAAGTAATCCTAAGTAAATACACTCCTGGAAATGGAAAAAAGAACACATTGACACCGGTGTGCAGACCCACCATACTTGCTCCGGACACTGCGAGAGGGCTGTAGAAGCAATGATCACACGCACGGCACAGCGGACACACCAGGAAACGCGGTGTTGGCCGTCGAATGGCGCTAGCTGCGCAGCATTTGTGCACCGCCGCCGTCAGTGTCAGCCAGTTTGCCGTGGCATACGGAGCTCCATCGCAGTCTTTAACACTGGTAGCATGCCGCGACAGCGTGGACGTGAACCGTATGTGCAGTTGACGGACTTTGAGCGAGGGCGTATAGTGGGCATGCGGGAGGCCGGGTGGACGTACCGCCGAATTGCTCAACACGTGGGGCGTGAGGTCTCCACAGTACATCGATGTTGTCGCCAGTGGTCGGCGGAAGGTGCACGTGCCCGTCGACCTGGGACCGGACCGCAGCGACGCACGGATGCACGCCAAGACCGTAGGATCCTACGCAGTGCCGTAGGGGACCGCACCGCCACTTCCCAGCAAATTAGGGACACTGTTGCTCCTGGGGTATCGGCGAGGACCATTCGCAACCGTCTCCATGAAGCTGGGCTACGGTCCCGCACACCGTTAGGCCGTCTTCCGCTCACGCCCCAACATCGTGCAGCCCGCCTCCAGTGGTGTCGCGACAGGCGTGAATGGAGGGACGAATGGAGACGTGTCGTCTTCAGCGATGAGAGTCGCTTCTGCCTTGGTGCCAATGATGGTCGTATGCGTGTTTGGCGCCGTGCAGGTGAGCGCCACAGTCAGGACTGCATACGACCGAGGCACACAGGGCCAACACCCGGCATCATGGTGTGGGGAGCGATCTCCTACACTGCCCGTACACCACTGGTGATCGTCGAGGGGACACTGAATAGTGCACGGTACATCCAAACCGTCATCGAACCCATCGTTCTACCATTCCTAGACCGGCAAGGGAACTTGCTGTTCCAACAGGACAATGCACGTCCGCATATATCCCGTGCCACCCAACGTGCTCTAGAAGGTGTAAGTCAACTACCCTGGCCAGCAAGATCTCCGGATCTGTCCCCCATTGAGCATGTTTGGGACTGGATGAAGCGTCGTCTCACGCGGTCTGCACGTCCAGCACGAACGCTGGTCCAACTGAGGCGCCAGGTGGAAATGGCATGGCAAGCCGTTCCACAGGACTACATCCAGCATCTCTACGATCGTCTCCATGGGAGAACAGCAGCCTGCATTGCTGCGAAAGGTGGATATACACTGTACTAGTGCCGACATTGTGCATGCTCTGTTGCCTGTATCTATGTGCCTGTGGTTCTGTCAGTGTGATCATGTGATGTATCTCACCCCAGGAATGTGTCAATAAAGTTTCCCCTTCCTGGGACAATGAATTCACGGTGTTCTTATTTCAATATCCAGGAGTGTATATTGATAATCAAGTAAACTAACTGTTGTATAT
Organism: Schistocerca serialis cubense; assembly: GCF_023864345.2. Classification (NCBI taxonomy): domain Eukaryota; kingdom Metazoa; phylum Arthropoda; class Insecta; order Orthoptera; family Acrididae; genus Schistocerca; species Schistocerca serialis. Next base: position 8,933,710 of record NC_064640.1, read on the forward strand.
AACTTTACTTGGGACACAAATCTGTTTTGTAAACAAGTCACGAAAACAACAGCACACCATATCATATACTGGTAAAGTGGCTAGCCACGAGTAACACAGATAAAGGCTTAAAATGTATTGGGAACAAACTGTCTCCCACTAACGTACAATGTCTGTTTTAAAGTATGAAAGATAATGATGATTATAAAGAACTAATTAATATGGAATAATCACAGAAAAATTGAACATGAGATGGCTTTAGTATTTTTCTACTGAAAGTCAGTAATATTAAAAAAGTTAACAAACTTGCCTTAAGAACGAGATTTTCACTCTGCAGTGGAGTGTGCGCTGATTTGAAACTTCCTGGCAGATTAAAACTGTGTGCCGGACCGAGATATGAACTCGGGACCTTTGCCTTTCGCGGGCAAGTGCTCTACCAACTGAGCTACCCAAGCACGACTCACGCCCCGTCCTCACAGCTTTACTTCTGCCAGCACCTCGTCTCCCACCTTCCAAACTTTACAGAAGCTATGTACAGAAACCTATAAAGGTCAGTGACTGAGGATAAATCAATGTTCTCGGCACAAAGTTAATAATGGAACAATTATCTCTATATATACAAGGCAATGTCCCGAGTGACTCACTGGCTCACATCGCCCAGCCGAAATCGCTACTACGAATAGACAGTTGAAATTTGGAGAGGGTGTTAATCTTATACTGCAGTACTCGTTGAACAAAGTAATTTTCGAAATTCCAGCCCTGACGGGGTGAAATAGGGGATGAAATATTTTTGAAAATATGTTCCTATTAAGGCAATTTTGAAGTCAGTACTACCAATATTGGTATTTGGTTTCTCGACCAGAAACAAAAAAAAGACATGTTTCAGAATTTTATGAAATATTTCATTATGAACGCACTTTCAAAGCTAATCTCGCTTAGAAATAAAAAATACATGTATCGCAGTTTTTGGAAATTCAACCCCTAAGGGGGCGAAAGAGGGAGTGAAATGATGTATGAAACTTTTTCAGCATTTTTAAAAGTAGATTTACGAAATTGGACTTTTGCTTTCTCGTTTAGAGATTAAAAAAAAAAGGCGTGTTTCAGTGTTTTTGGAAATTCAGCCCCTTAAGTAAGTGAAATAGAGGGTGAAAAGTCTCATGAAATTACGTAAACGTTTTGAAAGCTAAATTCATGAAAATCTGTATTTGCCCTATCTGTTAGAAATTAAAAAATACGTGTTTCACTGTTTTAGGAAATTCAAACCCTTAGGAGGTGAAAATTACTTAGAAAATATTTCGTTACATTAAAAAATTTTAAAACCGAAATCTCTGAAAATTGGTATTTCCTTTCTCGGTTACATGGGAGGAAATATGTGTTGAGGGATGAAAATTTCTATGGAAACATCACCACGAGAAGGCAAAAGGCAAGATTAACATAAACCTTGGACTCCTGCTACCAGAATCGCTTTTTGGTCAGAAGTACACTCGGAAAATGCACTGCTTCTATGGACTTAATTAGAGTGAAAAGTTTAGAAGGTGTTGCAGTTTGTGAACAACATAAAAATTTTGTTACAGAAAAAAAAAAAAAATCTGTGCAGATCACACAGACTACGCGTGCCAGGCTCTAAGATAGTTATTTATATGTTCAGCAAATTACTGGTCCGTAGAAGTAAATACAAAAGTAAACATCACTTGTTCTGAAGCTGGTGGCTGTGGCGATCTTCTATGGCGGAAGTACACCAATCAGCCAAAACATTATGACACTGGATGCTGCGCGGTGGTGTTCGGGCACGTGACACATTAACAAAATTATGTGAGCGGAGGGGGATCACCCTAGCGAAGGTATGGGGAAATCCACTGAGGTGAGCGAAGGGCAGATTATGATTTCGCAGAGTCTGTGAACGAGTATACCGAAAACGGCGAAGCTCGTCGAATGTACCGTCGTGAGGATCTGCGGAAAGAGGTAGAAGGACAGTGAAACTGCCACTACGCGCTAAATGGTTGGACGTCCACGATCCTTCACAGAACGTAATTTAGAAAACATCCAAGTTACATAAAAGAGGTAATGCCTATATCTTACATTAGTATTACAATCTTCCTTGTAGCATCGGCCACTGGAGTTAGATGATCCTGTCCGTGACGCTTTCATGTTTAATAAATAAACCGCCACGTTAGAAACTAATCTCCTATGGATCTTCTCTGTTTCCTCTATCATTTCTACCAGTTAAGGGTCCCAGACCCAAGGGTCGGTCGAAAGAGGATTTTGTAGCTACCTCCTTTTCAGGTTGACTAAACGAGTCTTCGTGCAATGATTGTCTGGTATCTCCTTTTTAAATCTTTCTGTATGCATACTCCCAGATATACAATGTGTGACTTTCCCATGATCGCTCGGTAATCGCGTAATCAAACAATAACAGCTGTTTCCGTCTATTTATGGTCAACAGGTTACATCTGATTATTTCGAGAATCAATTGCCAAACTTGGCACTAAGTCTCGATCCTCTGCAGGTCTTCCTGCATTTCGCTGCAATTTTCTAGCATTGCGGATTTTCTGTATATAAAAGCATCATTCGCGTGAAGTCTCGCTGATCTTCGATTTTATCATTTCTTTTGATTCCCGACATAATAATTCGGGTCATAAATATTTGCTTTTCTGGTGATCAAATATATCGTATCCTCCGCGAAAGTTATAAATTGTTAATGATTAACAATTTCCTGACAAGCAGTTCATCAGAGAAGAGGGTGTGATGAGCACTGATTCGCTTAAGTATTTTTTTCTTCTATTTCCGCAGCCAAACATACAGGTACTGCGCTTGCAACTTCATTTTTGGAATCGTACCGCAACTGCAGTGAATGATTGATATTTCGGGCCCAGCAAACATTTCCGCTGGGCACGCTCTCGACGATCAGACACTCCACTCCTCCCAGACGCCGATATCCGTCGTTAAATGTACCCATCCCACCAAATACAACTAATCCCTCTTCTGTTCCCTTCTGTAGTGCTCCCTTGCAGAAATCTCTACCCGTCTCCGTTCCACCATTTGCCCTGGCGCTTTCCCCAGCCACACAACCCCTCCCGCAGTAGACCCGCCAAACTTGTCCTATCACCTTACCATCTGCTGCTTCACGCCCTGAATGAGCGCCTAAATCGTCTTGGCGGACCATACCTAGTGCACGAGTGTGACTAACTGCTGGAACAAACAATAACATTTCCGAAAGACGTTATTCACAGCGTTACACTTCCGACTGAAAAAAATGGTTCTAGTATGCGCAGTGTTTTCTTAAATATCTGGTGGCCTCATTATTGACGGCTACAACCCTGTTTGTTTGCACGTTAAGCAAGAGCTTATCAGAAACTGACACGGAAGAAGTTTGTAAGGTAGGAGACGAGGTACTGGCAGAAGTAAAGCTGTGAGGACGGGGCGTGAGTCGCGCTTGGGTAGCTCAGTTGGTAAGCCGGCACGGTAGCTCAGCGTGTTCGCTCAGAGGGTTAGCTGCCCTCTGTAATAAAAAAACTGAGTTAATCGATCAACAACGAACTGAAACGGGTGTCTTGCGACGTCCGCCCTGAGCAGATGCAACGAACTAAAAACGAACAAAATGAGATTAAAAAAAAAATAAAGAGCACTTGCCCGCGAAAGGCAAAGGTCCCGAGTTCGAGTCTCGGTCCGGCACACAGTTTTAATCTGCCAGGAAGTTTCATACCAGCGCACACTCCGCTGCAGAGTGAAAATCTCATTCTGGATGACTGCTACTGTGTCAAATACAGGTTAATTCTTAGAAAAACGTAAAAACGGTAATCATTCACCAGTAATAATGCTTTTTATTAAGAGCAAATTGCGCTGTTTCCTGTTTCGAACCGATAATCTCGTCAGAAGGCTGTCTGCGCCTAAAATTACATTTAGCTTATGCTCTACGCGAAACGTTCGCTGTTTTTCGGTGTGGCGGAATTTCCATGGGTGATAGTGTGCTACAACAAAAGTGATGTAATAAAAAGGAGTACTTTACTGTAATAGGGCATAATAATGAACTGAAACAACGTTCATTGTGTAGAAAAAAACCTGAGGCCCTACCATGGATCGAACCGCGGACCATTGAATTTGTTATTTGGCAACTATCCACTGAGACACCAAACCAAATAGCAAACGTCTACGTTTTCAATTATTACACTGCTTTTTTATCATCTTTCATAAATTTTTCTTTATTCGTTTAAAATAAATGTGTCACATCTGTAAAGCACAGTACAGCTGAAGGGCGAAATAGTGCCCACAGTGTAACTGGGTCTGAAAATGGCGGGTATAATAGGAAACACAGGGAGGGACAAAAAGTAGGGCAAAAAGTTCCTTACGCAACCGCGAGATGCACGAGCTTCGCACACGCGGCGAGACTTGCTGGTAGAGAATGTGATGGAGTCACGGTCAAATTTGCCGGCTTGGCAGTGAGACTTCTTACAGGTGAAAATAGCACTTACTTTTAGGCATATCACACTTTTGTGTCAATTAACTTTGTCCATCAGTAGACTGTCTCCCTAAAGTGCGATTCTGAAAGGTTCACAAAATACTCTACTTCAGCTGCAGCTGCTGGACTCAACAATTTTCTCAGACATAAATTTCCTTAAATGTGGGAACGAGTGTAGGTCAGCAGGTTCCAAATTTAGTGATTAAGATAGCTCTCATAATTCATAATTAAATTCCCCTTTTCCACACTGCTAAAGCAACTTTGCAGCAGGTCCACTGACCTGAGTTTGGTGTTCGCCAATTCCGGTCTCTTCACACTTTTTTTTAATCCAGTGGTTCCAGAAACCTTCGCCATATATTTTTGGTCCTTTACAAGGTAATAGACTACGAGAGTCCCATTTGCATCCCAGAAAACACAGTTATATCGTTCCTGGATGACGGAACCGACTTCGCTTGTGATAATAACTTTTTTTTCTGAAGCAGTGAATCCATGTCTCATTTGCAGTAGCAAATCTGCGTACGAAATCTCTTCTTTTTTTATGGTACGGAGATTTCAGAAAAATATCATTGTCTCGTTGGCTTTTGGGCAGAATTGAACATACTCAGTACCCATCTTCCACACAGCTTTCTCATAGTTAATAACCATTGCGTCAACTCACACACCTTCAATGAATGATCATCGATTACTTCTTTATCGATGTTTTCAGCTATGGTTGTGGTTTTGCGACGTATTTCATGTGGATCATCTTCAAGAGAAGTACCGCTAAGTTTGAATTCGGTCATCTAGAACTCGGACGTCTTAATTACATCATTTGCCATGTTGGTGGAACATTATCTCTGGTCTGACCAGATGAATATTTGTTTGTCGTTGCTTAAAATGGTTTATTTACGACGCGTTTCGAGCCACTGGCGTTCACTGTCAAGTATCAAATGCTTATGTTAAAAATGCTAATAATTAAATAAATCTCTTGGCTTTTTCTAAGTTCGTTGAAGTCTTGGTCTGTATACCTCCCTACATCGTAATCAAAATCGGGAATCATACATGGGGCTTTTCTTGGCAAAACCTGCATTGTCATGCTCTATAAATATTTTGTGCCGATATTTTGCCTATAACTTACTGCCTGTTTGTCGTCAGGCTGTTGCGATGGTTGAGTTTCTCATTTCGTTGAGTGCTGTGTTTCACTGTTATATACACCGTTTTAAAGTCATTTTTCACTCTCACATTCATATATATACTTTATTGATCGGTATCACACTGTAATCACACAGTAAAATCACAACATAATTACAAGATGGTTGCCTTAACTGTTCGAAATCAAGGAGCAGAAGCACACTTCCTATAGCCTTAATTTTGGCCAGTGTACCACCAACGGAAATTAATCCAAAAATTTTACGGCGGCACAGTATTCCCGTCCATCCATTTGAAAGGAACGCGTACAACACGAGTATTATGAAAGCCATATATAAGAAAATATTGTGTACAACGCTCTTGACACTCGAGGTACATTATTGCGCAATACGCAATAATAAAATATAATTTCCTGTATATCAACGCCATCGGGGTCCGCCTGGAACTTTCAGCTTGCCATCAAAGCGCTTGCAGGGGAGCCAGCGGCGGAAGTGGTGGGGGGGTTGCAACAGCAACGGTCTGTGGGGGGAATGCGACAGCAACGGTCTGTCTGGGGCACCGAGCGCCGTCGCAGTCCAAGGCTGCCGCGCGTGCAAACTTACTACTGATAACTCCTTGTTTCCTGTCCCGTCTGCGCTGCGGTCTCTCTAAGCGTGCTGTTGATACTAATCAGACGGAAAAGGGAAATAAAGTCCTGAATAGTAAACGTCTTTACGAGAAACCACGCTTTCTCAGCAAGTTTCACTGATGATAATATTGGCTTCAGCTTAATCTTGATGAGACATTTCGACGAGTTGTCTAATCATCTCCCGGCAAAGATTTAGCAAGGAAATTCACAAAATTAAATTCATCTGTTATCGATATTGTAGAACACGCTGACGGTATATGAATGGAACATAAATACAGATAACTGCGATAAATCAACAATGAGATATTTGTGTATTTTCATTAAACAGTTCTCGAGCATTCTCGAGATCATCTTCAGATGCGATGTGCACAAGTTAAATATTCCTGACACTGGAGGTTGCTGTTTGCGGCAGTATAGGAAATACCGGTGTCAATATCAAGATGGCAGCTTCCATTTTTACTGTCTATTGACGTACAATTAACCAATATCTATTATAAACAACATTGTTGTGATAGTGTTTATAGCGCACAGAATCTGTTATCGTAGGCTAATGGATTTCCCCCCTTCAAGAAAACTATGAAAGAAATTTAAACAAAAGACTTTAATGTTTTGTTGCAAGACACACTGTGACGGGCTCTAGACTTTCAAAATCGATCTCCAGGACGCGTAATTTGTTCTATTAGTGCTGTCATGCGCTGACGTGAGAATTAATTTCAAAGTGTCTAACTACATCATTTATGTTCATTTCATGGCATCACAGCCGTAACAAACCACAAAACGAGTCAAGATTAGGTATTTTTACACTCAGAAATCCATCACAGGCTGGATTTCCACTTCGCGAAAGAGGTTTACCATGTTTTAATCATTACCTATGGTTAAAATAAACTTGAATTGTGGCACAGAACTTCTCAACACATTCTCCATCGATGCAAGGCAAGAAATTAGGAATGCCAAGAAATGTCTGCGCATACTAATCCCTGTAAATTCTGTAATGGATAATGCAAGTAAAATATGGCGCAATTCTTACTGGCCACGGGTTACTATACTTTCTGGAGTTTCATGAAGTATGTAGTGTTACATCAACAGCAGATAAAAATACAAGAGTAAAAGAACTTCTCTCTTTATGGTTCTTAAAGTAGCAGTTTTTTTAACTAATTAAGTGTACTTTTCAGTCATAATCTTTCTAATTATATACTGACTAGACGTCATGTACATGATTAGCTGAGTGAGCGGGCTCTATTATTTGGTATAGACAGTTGCTAATATAGCATTCAGAATAAGTTTGTAATACCTGCATATTTTTGACAATGTATACCTTCATTCGTTCCTCATCTTTGGATGTTTCGTTTTGGGACAGGGCCGGCTTTGTGGCCGAGCGGTTCTAGGCGCTACAGTCTGGAACCGCGCGACCGCTACGGTCGCAGGTTCGGATCCGGCTTCGCGCATGGATGTGTGTGATGTCCTTAGGTTAGTTAGGTTTACGTAGTTTTAAGTTCTAGGGGACTGATGACCTCAGATGTTAAGTCCCATAGTGCTCAGAGCCATTTGAACCTTTTTTTTTTTTTTTGACAAGATCTACGGATCACAACCGGTGAATGAGCGTAATATCAGCGAAATGTATAGCCTCCTGAGCGGTTTCGGTCTATCAAAACCTGCTACTTATGCTGACCAAACCGTTGCAAATTTTTGCTATCGGGTAAGAGTTCGCAATTCGCGATAAAAATGTTGGCTGAAAATAAAAAAAAAACTAAAACAGCCTCTTCTAGGCAAATTACATATTTTTACTGCATTGCGCACAACAAGAAGGTTTACCTTATCTTCTTTTTCTAAATACATTTATTACAGTTAAATGTAGTTAAATTTTATATTTCGTACATACATACAAGTGTTATGGTTAATAGCAACAAGTAAGCTTCGAAATTCATTTATTTAATTCACACACCATTCTAATGCATAAAATGGGAGGATCAGCAGAGCACGCAGTGAAACTGAAATTTGAGTTGAAATGGCGAAAATCCAGGCTGATCACAACGTACATTCTAGCCACTTATCCAGACACAAATACACTGGCGGACACAAGTATTCACACCTCAGGGTATATCATACGTACATGTACTATTTATAACATTTGTGAATACAAGCGACCAAATTGAAACAACCTATTCTCCATGTATTTCCGCTTAACCACACTTAAACATAAATAATCATTAATATTGTTCCGAAAAGAAAATTAAAGTCTTAGCTGTACTGTGATAATGGACGGTCATAAGTATTCACACAGTCACTTACGTTGCACTGTTTGATTTAGCTGCATACATCTATTAGCGTGTATTCATTTCCTTGCTTCTAATAACAGCCTTCAGCGTGCCCTGCATTGATTGCACTAGCTTTCTTGTTACTGTTGCGTCAATCTTGCCCCATTCCTAAACAATCCCTTCCTTCAGTGGTGTTTTACTGGAAATGTGTTTTCTGATTCTTCTTTCTAACTCGTCCCACAAATGTTCAATAGAGTTCATGTCTTGGGGATTGAGGTGGTGTTTGTATGCTGTGTGTGTGTGTGTGTGTGTGTGTGTGTGTGTGTGCGCTTGGGGGAGGGTGTATTGCACAGAATCCACAAACGTACATTGCATGCTATATGTTTGGGATCATTGTCCTGTTGGAAATTGTAATCAGTATTCAAACCTATTTTTTCAGCTCTGACTTTTAAATTTCTCTTTAAAATATCCAGATACACATACTGGTCCGTAGTTCCATCAATAAATACCAGTTTCCCCACACCTGACGCAGCCATACACCCCAGACCATGATACCGCCACCACCATGTTTTACAGTACAGGCCATATTAGCAGGTTCCAACTCGGTATTCATCTTCTCCACACTAAAATACGTCCATCGTGATGGAAAAGGTTGAACTTGCCCTCGTCAGAGAAAATAACTCTGTTCCAGGACTCTGAGTCCTTTGTCACATATTGATTTGCAAATTGCAACCTTTCTTGCCTATTTGCCTCCTTTATATAGAGCTTCTTTCTTGGAACATTTGCATGCTTGTGCCTTAAAGGTAGAAATTCAGGAAAAGTTAATAGTAATAATCACACCAGGTTTCCAGACGGTGATTTTTAGGTATTCATGAAACAGCTTTACGCTTTATTAAATTTTTAACTACAGAACGGGGTAATATTAAGTGGAGAGATTAACCTACATCTTTAGGGTATACCTATTCTAGAGCTTTACGTAAGTTAGGTTAGGTTAGTGTTGTTTAACGTCCCGTGGACAACGAGGTCATTAGAGACGGAGCGCAAGCTCGGGTGAGGGAAGGATGGGGAAGGAAATCGGCCGTGCCCTTTGAAAGGAACCATCCCGGCATTTGCCTGAAACCATTGAGGGAAATCACGGAAAACCTAAATCAGGATGGCTGGAGACGGGATTGAACCGTCGTCTTCCCGAATGCGAGTCCAGTGTGCTAACCACTGCGCCACCTCGCTCGATCTTTACGTGTCTCTTGCCATTACATGTAAACTATATCTCCGTCATACAATTTACAGTCTCCATTATGGGAACAGGCACAGATGATACTGATAACATATTCACAGATACGTCGAGACTGCAAAGTCGTCGTGTAAATACTAATAAATGAAAATATTTGTTTACGGAATACACTGGAAAGCTGATTTCCACGCAGTTGGGGTTGGAGAAGAATGTTACAGAAATATGCCATATGCAACCAGGCGCAATTCCCATCATCAGCGCGATCTATATTATAGAAGACAAAATATGTGTCAAAATAGATTTGTCCGTAGTGTACATTGTTTCATATTATTTAACGTGACTGTTTTTTTCATATAATTTAACTTGCCTTATATGTAAATTGGTTTCTTACCAGACGTCAATAACACGAAATGCCCTTAACACTCATGTAGGTATCTAATTAAACGACATATTAACCAGCATATTAATTTCGAATATTATTTACTTGCCGTTGGCGATGTGTTTAACATCCAATTACATTGATTGTTTATTTCATAGATAATATAATTGCATTTCCAAATTATGTTTTCTGTATAAACGACATTTCTAATTAAAGTTAAACTTTCAAGCAGCTGTAGATATAACACTACTGGTCAGAATGACGTCAAATTGCAAGGGAATATTATCGGAGAAGGGGGAAAACGAATGGCAGAAGAAAAATAAATAGTTACAAAATGTAGCAATAGATGGCGCTGTAAGCATCATAATTTAATAGTGGTCGACGACAAATGACAGCGCCGGCCGGTGTGGCCGAGCGGTTCTAGGCGCTTCAGTCTGGAACCGCGCGACCGCTACGGCCGCAGGTTCGAATCCTGCCTCGGGCACGGATGTGTGTGATGTCCTTAGGTTAGTTAGGTTTAAGTAGTTCTAAGTTCTAGGGGACTGATGACCTCAGATGTTAAGTCCCATAGCGCTCAGAGCCATTTGACAAATGACAAATGAATAGTACAACAATGCCTAAGGTATACGTCTGACGTTAAACAAAGTGTGCTGCTCAGTGTGCTAGGTCCTGATAACGCTGACTCAGACGAGTACCAAACATCTTCGTGCCTCTGGGTGCCGTTCTACCTGTCGCAGACAACTGCAGCTCTAAGCGTTTACGAACCCGCCGATTACGATGTTACGTTGACAACAGACCGCGTCTTCTTGGTGCTTCACTTTTTTTGACAGACAGTGTACATAACTCACTTCTTTCTTGGTCTGAATAGCACTTCCGGACAGATGCCTATCCGGTGTTTGTAGAAATGAATCCTGGCCAGACACTCGTCACAAATACATAAGCAACAGCTTAGAAAGCACCCACTCGGTGATTTAATAAGTAGAAACGCACTTCAGCTATGCATGAATTCAAAATAATGCTCATAAGCAACAAAACGAAACAGGGGCGCGTCACAACAGTGAAAGCAGGTCACGAATACCAATTCGGTGAATATAAATAAGATGGTTATATTTAGATGCAACGTAGGTATGGTACGAAGTTTTCTAGCGACACATTCCTGATTACACTAAAGGTGAAGCGTTTTTGTGACCATTCAGTTGATAAAACATGAGATTACGACGCAAGCTTAGAGATCTCACTTAAGGAGAGATGAGTTTCTCGTCGAGAAATGCTGCCGGTAAATTTGGTAGACAGTTTTGGATCTGTCTCTAAACTACTCTGCTTCTTTTATTGTGTGTTTAGTTTCAGGTGCACTGTTATAAAATAGGAGACTGCAGATATCACACGGAGGAAGCCACAATCCCTCTTTCCTGTTCTCTCTCAGTATTATTCGCTTTATACGCTACAAGTTCATTCGTGCCGATGAAATCTACAGCAACACTGTCTATCGACCAACTTTTTCCCCGCAAGTATTTCGGTGATGTAGTTTGAGGGAATTACAGTTATATGGGAGTGTACATCTCTCTCTCTATTGTATCGTCACAGCATCCGGCACGAAGTTCAAAATGTTCAAATGTGTGTGAAATCTTATGGGACTTAACTGCTAAAGCCATCAGCCCCTAAGCTTACACACTACTTAACCTAAAATATCCTAAGGACAAATACTCACACCCATGCCCGAGGGAGGACTCGAACCTCTGCCGGGACCAGTCGCACAGTCCATGAGTGTAGCGCCAAAGACCGCTCGGCTAGTCCCGCGCGGCGGCACGAAGTCATACAACACGATTACAAGTTACAGCGTTTTCCTCCTCTGCTCTTTTTCCTTCCGCGACCACTCCCTGAACACCACGCGACGTCGGCCTGCCGCGGTGTCACTTTCTGCCATGTGGAGACATGCTGATGCAGTATGGAGGGGCATGAGGCCAGCACACGGCTCTCCAGCCCGTTGTCGACTTCCCACACCTTGGAGCCGCTACTTTCAATTCAAGCAGCTCCTCAGCTGGTATCACGACGCTGAGTGCAACCCGTTCCAGATCTCCCACGAAGGAAAAATCCCTGGTAGTACCGGGAATCGAACCCAGGTCCTCCGCACGAGTCAGCCGCGCTGTTTACTGGACTACAGAGGCGTACCCTCCCCTTTTTATTTCAGTCAGAAATCCACAAAATATCATAAGGGATACAGTAACCATCTGCTTCTATAGTCTACGAATCACTGAAGTGTGTGATAGAGGGTATTATTTATTATACCGTGTATTAAGAGTTCATTTAGCAGTGTGTTTCTCAGTGCTCGCTGCATTTGCCTGGTTTCATCCGCGGTTCTCGAATTCTCTAAGCAGGTTATCAAGAGATGTGCCGTGTCTTTTTTGAGGTGCTTGCGCTATAAGATTTATCGACGTTTATATCACAGTTTCTCGCAAAATCAAACAAGCATGTGATCATTTGAGTCGCCCTTCTTCGTATCATCTCGCTGTCGCTCGTTAATTCGACCTTACATGGGTCGTAGACGCTTGAGCAGTATTAAAGTATGGGTTGTACATTTGTTTTGTTCGTAGACATGTTACTAATGAATCTCAGTGTGGCATTTACATTACGTGCAACTGACCCAACGTACTCGCTTCACTTCATGTCAACGTAAATAATGATCATTTCTGAAAATCTTTCCCATTCTTTCCCTTGTGCTGTGGAAAAAGCGATCACACTCCAGCCTGTTAAGTGTCAATCCTACTTTCCCTCATCTCGGCCATTGGCTATTGTCCGACATCAAACTCGCTGCTCAGTGCTGTACTCGACCTAGTTAGCTTACCTTTTAGAGATCCTGCACGGAATAGGTCCTCCTTAATGTGGAAGGATAAGGGTTTGAGTTTAACGCCAAATTCGTTACTCTAGGGGTCAGGGGGAGAGTCTCCTGCGATGACATCTACACCTATTTCGACATGATTACACTGCAGTTCACATTTCAGCACCTGGCAGAGGATGCAAGATAGCTTTATTAATTAAATCTGTACTGTGGTACAATCTTAATAGCGTGTGGGAAAAATAAGCATCTAAATCTTTCCGTGTGAACTCAGATTTTGAGAAACTGCAGTTGTATGAAATGGTCTCGACGTCGTGATACACAAAACGAGCTGTCCCCCTTCGATGTCTTTTGTCAGTCCCATCTGGTAAAGATGCCATTCTGTGCAGCAGTACTCTAGGATAATGATCCTCAATCTTTTCTGTTCACGGCACACTATACAGTCTGTGGCACACTGATATACAAGTTGGCAACTGTGAGAGGGGGGGCTAACGTACGAGTCAGCAAGAATACGAGAGCACAGATTGTCTTCACTAGCCACTTGTTCGTAGAATCGCAGTCCTAATGCGATACGTGTTGTGGCATATTTTTAGACTGATTTTTAGTTACACACGTGCATGAATTGTGCTGTTAATGTATTAATTTTTCAGTATTGATACATGTTTGATTGAAAGGAAAAAAGTTGAAAATGACTCAGTGACAGAAACAAATAACAGTAACAAAAATGAGAATGAACCGATTTCAACTGTAAGTCCCGTGAAAGCAGTACAACCTAGTGGAAGTACCAAAAGAATATATATACCACGAAAATTATTTAAACTTTGGTTTTACGTTCAATGGATATAAAAACTGTCCCTTGCCACAATGTTCCGTGTGTGGGGAAAAACTGAGCAATGAATCCATGTTCCCTAGAACACTGAAAAGACATTTCAGTAGCAAACATGATTACTTACAGGGTGTCCAAAAAGGGCTCCCTGATTTCAAAATTAAATATCTCGAAAACAAAGATCGATAGAGGAATGCAGTAAAGGGTATGTTTATTGTGAAAGCTGTAAGAAGTTTATACAGCAGTTTGAAATAATAGTTAGAAAAGCTGCTAACAGATGGCGCTGTACGTTGTACAGCTCATATCAGCATACATATGTGAAATAATCGTTTGAAAACAATCTTTGCAAACAATCACATCACAATGTTTTCAAAATGTTCACCATTGGCACTACAGAGGTGGCGCAAACGAAGAATGAAATTCGCCATCACATTTCGTAGTGTCTCAACCGAAATGGATTCACATGCCACAGAGATCGCCGATTCAAGCTCGTCCAGCGTGGCGGGATGCTTCGGGTAGACCATGACTTTCACTGTGCCCCACCAAAAAAAAGTCACAGGGAGTCAAATCCGGCGAATATGGAGGCCAATCCATGCCTGCACCAGTAAATTTGGGATATTCCAAAGCAATGACTCGATTCCCGAAGTATTCCTCAAGAAAGCGAAACACTTGTTCGGTCCGATGTGGTCGGGCTCCATCTTGCATAAACCAGTCAGTACCTGGTCGATCCTCTAACGCTTGCTGTGTGGCGACAAATTGTTCCAAAATTGCAACGTAACGTGCACCAGTGACCGTTTCTCGAATGAAAAAAGGGCCAATAATGCCTCTGCTGCATACTGCAGCCCACACAGTAACTTTTGGAGAATACAGGGGTTTCGCTTCACACCAATATGGCTTTTCGGAACCCCAAAATCGCCAGTTCTGCTTATTCACGTATCCATTCAGGTGGAAGTGTGCTTCATCTGTAAACCAGATGCAGCCAACATCAAATCCTTCACTATCAATCATTGTGAGCATCAGATTAGCAAAGGCAACCCTTTGTTGCACAGCTCGTACGGGTATGGCCTGGTGCGTTTGAATTTTGAATGGAAACATGTGTAAGCTCTTTCTCAGTATTTTCTGCGTGCTGGAACGCTTCAAACCAGTCTCAGATGCAATTCTACGGACGGATGACATTGGATTTCGCTGAATAATTCCAGAAACTGTGGCGATATTTTCAGGCATAACTGCGGTTTGCTTGCGTAACTGCCCCACTAGATCATCAGTTACGCTGCCTGTTCGTTGAAATTTTGCGAAGAGCTTACGAATGGTTTTCACATCGGGTCCTTTTGGAACATTAAATCGTGCTTGAAAATTTGCCTTGTTGCCGTAGACTCTCTTCTAACTTGTGGTACTCTAGCACCAGAAAAACGCGTTATTCGATGGAGTACATGGTTCTAATCTCTTCCTTCGGTACGCTGACCTCCTTTCACGTTTCAATAGTGGAACTAATCGCTCTGGGCTTCGGGTCACTATTTATACTAGGCATTACGTATGGCGATTGCAGCGCCATCTGTTAGCAGCTTTTCTAACTATTATTTCAAACTGCTGTATAAACTTCTTACAGCTTTCACAATAAACATACCGTTTACTGCATTGCTCTATCGATCTTTGTTTTCGAGATATTTAGTTTTGAAATCAGGGAGTCCTTTTCTGGACACCCTGTATCTGGGAAAGATAAGACCCATTCTAACCGACTGAGTTCATCGGCAGCAAAGCAAGCCAACCTTATGGTACGAAGAGCAACTAATTCTGAAAAAGCACAAATGGCTAGGTGTAATTCTGCCAAAATAGGACAGAAAAATGAAACCCCGTACTATTGCAGAGGAGTAATTTTTTCTGCATGAAACAGTGTGATCGATGTTAGGTGATGGCGCCGAGAAGGAAATATCTTTGGTTCCACTGTCAAACGATACCGTTTCCCGGCGTATTGATGACATATTTTCAGATATCGAGTGCAGTGTCCATGAAAACCTAAGCGACGGTCGTATATTGTTACTAAAGCTCGACGACTCATCTGATACAAATAAGAAAGTCAGTCACTGTGTTACACAATATTCGTTGATGAGGATTCGATTACTGAGCAATTCCTTTCGTGTACTGGCTCAGACGTGTATAAGTCTTTATGCAGCACCTTGGAACAAAAAGGGCTGTACTGGAAAAGTTGTATTTCTACTTGCACAAACGGTGTACCAGCAGTGACTACAAGATTCAGAGGATTTGTTGCAAGACTAAAACAACACTTCCCGACCATACATTGAAACATTGCTTCATACATCGTGAGGCTCTCGTGGTGAAAACTATTCCAACAGAACTGAAAAGTGTTTTAGATTCAATCATTAACAAGGATTAATTTCATTATGTGTGGGGCTCTAAAGAGTAGCCCACTCAAACTGTGCCATGAAGCGGTCTCGGCATGACACTTTGGTTCTGTATACCGAGATCCGATGGTTGTCAAAAGGTAGAGTTCTGGAAAGAATTTCTGAATTGAGAAAAGAGCTATTAAATATGTTTAGCGTCGAAAAGCCGGACTTGGCAGCTCAGTTAAATTTCGAGGCATGGTGTGCAAAGGTACCCTATCTGACTGACATTTCCGCCATTTAAATTACCTGAAAGAGAATATACAAGGAAAAGAAGAAAATGGGGGGAGGCAAGCGATAAACTCACCAAGTCCTTAAAAAACTTAATATGGAAATCACACATAGAAAGTAAAAATCTTAAGGTGATTCCTCTTACTTTCGAGGTAGATCCACATGGTGACATAATCCACGAACTTGCTTGAAATCACTTCGTGGTTCCTGGGAATAACATGGCACAATATTGTCCCTCCATCACTGTCGACAGATATGACTGGATGCGCAATCATTATGCCATGTCTCCAGAATCCACCACCGATCTTTCTCTGGAGAAAGAAGAGCAGCTCGCTGAACTTCAGACAGACCGTACATTTCAACTAAAATATGGTGATCTACCACTTATCAAGTTTTGGACGTTAGTGAAGGAGGGGTACCCAGTAATAGCAGTAAAAGCAGTTAATACACTGTGGCATTTTTCCACTTGTTCCATTTGTGCGAACTGGGATTTTCGGCACTAACGAACGTAGACAAACAAGAAACGTGAGAGACTTCTCTCAGTTGAACAGCAAATGCGTGTTTGCTTGTCTTCAGTTCCACCACGAACTGAACTATTGTGTAAGATGCGGCAGGATCAAGTTCTTCATTAATAATTGCAACTTGTAAAGCGTAAGCCAATAAATGACCCCATTTCAAGTCCTGGAAGATTATTATATATTCTGTTGTCCTTTTTAAAAAACTGAATATTTTGCGAAATTACTTCAGTTACTTTTATTAGCAATATCGCAACCCCTCAGAAATATCGCGGCACACATAACTAATCTCACCGCACAGCACATTCGTTGAAAACCGCTGCTCTAGAATAAGACGGACAAGCGTTGTGTAAGTAGTTTCTTCAGTGGATTCTTTGACCTAATTGTTCTGCCAATAACACGCCATCTTTGGTTAGCTTTCCCTACAACATTTTCTGGACAGTCGTTCTTGTAACCGCTAGATGTTTAGTTGAACCTACAATCTCTAAATGCGTATCTTTTATAGGGTGACAGAAATTCAACGGGGCTGTGTTGGTACTCATGGGGAATACCTCACAATTTTCATTATCCATTGTCAACTGCCACTTTTCACACCATTCGGATATAGTTTCTGAATAATTCTGTAATTAGTTTTGATCTTCCGTCGACTTCACTAGACAGTAAACTGTGGTATCATCTGTAAAGAATCGGAGTGGGTAGCTCAGACTGTGTCCTAAATTATTTTTATAGATCAACGACAAAAAATCACCTAGCACACTTTCTCTGAGAACGTAATACACATAAATTTGGTTTTATTAGATCTTGCAAAAAGCATCTCACAAACATTTAAAATCAACGTTTATTTTCTCGAGAAAGTATATTCATATAAACACAACAACTGTATTTACAAGGCAATGAAATGATCTTTTAGCTTTATCTATTGCGTCTAGTTTTTTCGTAACTGCCAAATAACGACAATAAAACTTCAGAACTTTATAATATATATAATTCTGCCTTTTGCAACGGACTCTTATTTTTGCTTCCAAACATATTTCGTCTGTTCATGCTACTCATAATCAGTGAACTGTAACATACAGAACATTTTTAATTCTACATTCTCTTGTCATGGGGAGTTGGATGACCGTCTTCTTACATGTGTTGTAGGTCTGCGATGGAAATGCTTGACAGGCAGTAATAATATTATTAATATAGAGATAATCATCGATGGGCTACAGCTGCAAATACACCGACAAAAAACACCTCAACAACAATAAATAATTAATGTAGAGTAATAAAATTTCGGGAGTACATTTGTCTAGGTAACATATTTAAGTGATTAACCTTGGAAAATCACAAGTTAATGTAAGCGCGAGATAAGCCTTTGTAAATGTGAAACGCTGCTACATTAATAACCAGTGCACCAGGCATGCAAAAGTGCATGCATTGTATTGTCCACGTGGAATGGAGTTGTATGGCTGTTGCAGCTGGTCGGTCCATACACAGGCTATAATGCTGGTTGTGGGTGCCGGGGGAGTTGTCGTGCGATGATGTTCCATATGTGCTCGGTTGGAGACAGATCTGGTGATCGAGTAGGCCAAGGCAACACGTCGACACACTGTACAGAGCGTCGGGTTACACCAGCGGTATGTGGGCGACCGGTATCCTGTTGAAAAACACTCTCTGGCACGCTGTTCACGAATGGCAGCACAACGGGTCGAATCGTCAGATTGACGCTGAAATTTGCAATCACAGTGCGCGGAATAATCACGAAAGTGCTCCTGCTGTCATTCGAAATCGCACCCCGGACCATTACTCCTGGTGTAGGTGCAGTGTGCCTAACACGCAGCCAGTTCGGTTGCAAGCACTCAGCTGACCTACTCGTAACCGACACAGGGCCGTCACTATCCTCGAGGCATAATCGGCTTTCAACAGACCTCGATCCTGCCCTGCAATTGAGGTGTCACTTGACATCACTGAAGTGGCAAATGGCGGTGATTTGTGGTCAGTGGAACGCACGGTACAGGGCGTCTGGCTCGGAGCTGTCCTTGAAAGAACCGACTCGTAATAGTTGGATGTATGACTGTTGCTGTACGATGCGCCAGAGCCGTACGCCGCACACGACGGTCTTCCGTTTCGGTAGTGGCCGTCCGGAGCGGTCTTCTCGTGACGGTACATTCTGGCGACCACTGCTGCTAGCAGTCGTGCACAGCGACTACATTCCTGCCAAGCCTTTCTGCAATATCGCAAAAGGAACAACCAACTTCTCGTAGCCCTATTACACGACCACGTTCAAAATCGGCGAGGTGTTGATAACGGCGTCTTTGTCGCTTTTAAAGGCATTCTCGACTTACGTCAACTTACCACGTCAAATCTCAAAGGCAAGTAACGCATACGACCGTTACAGCGGCTATTTAAACCCTCATCCTCATAGTGGCGCTGCTGGCGCCACTCTTATGTGACTGGCGTGAAATTCGAATAGACATCATATTTCAGTGGTAGAAACGTGCCTACCAACTTTCGTTTATGACACAACTCCTTCTTTGTGTTGCGATTTTTTTCGTCAATGTACTAACGATATTGTTACTGGCTGTCACGTATTTCCATCGCAAACCTACAACACGTACACTGGTGAGCAAAATTTAACGACGGAAGTAACTTTCACACGATGTGTCACAGCTAAGTAACATAGCTCCCGTGCTTCCCCTCTCGCCGTATAGAGTACATAATGCACCCAGGAACATTGTCGAACATGATGATTTTGGCGGCCCAGGTGTTGTTATGTGGGGAGGTATAATGCTGCATCGTCGTACTGACTTCAACTCTTCGAACACGGTACACTCCGCAGCGCCGATACGCCAGTCGGGAACGACTGTGAGGAGAAGTCAGCCAATCGCACGTTGACCGACCCCCTTCCAGAACGACAACGGCCCCTAGGTGAAGAGGACACACGTGCCGCACCCGACTAGTGGCGGCCCACTTGTATAGCAGCGTCAACGTTAGCTACTACCTTAGGATGGATGGATGGATTGTTTGGGGGAAGAGACCAAACAGCGAGGTCATAAGTCTCATCGGATTAGGGAAGGATGGGGAAGGAAGTGGGCCGTGCCCTTTCAAAGGAACCATCCCAGCATTTGCCTGGAGCGATTTAGGGAAATCACGGAAAATCTAAATCAGGATGGCCGGACGCGGGATTGAACCGTCGTCCTCCCGAATGCGAGTCCAGTGTGCTACCACTGCGCCACCTCGCTCGGTTACGTTAGGAATCTCTATGTAACACAGACTTGTGTTTATCTAGACTGGCTATTTTGTATGCCGCCCTTTGTTAAGTATTGTAATTGTCTTTTGTAATAAAACTCATTAATACGAGTTGTTTGATTGTTTGTCTAGCGAACCGAATAGGCAGATTCCTAGACACAACGGTTACAACACCGAAATCCTTCGCCATGTGCGTCTCTTCAGGTGTACATTCGGTCCTGGCGGCATTTTTATGGATGACAACGCGCGGCCGCAGGCGGAGGAGCTCTTGGAAGAAGAGGATATTTGGCGACTGGACTGGCCTCCGCGTTCCCCTGTCCGACACCTGTGGAGTGCATTGCAGAGCCGTATTGCAGCACACGTACATGCACCAACCAGCATGCAGCGGAGGAATGGAACGGCCTACCACCATAACTTCTTACCGATCTCGTGGTCAGCACGAGACCATGTCGTAAAGAATGCATCGCCGCCCATTGTGACCTATAATGAACCGCGTCCCGCCTTTTGTAACGTCTAGGGGTCCATCATAAATCGCTGTGACTTCAGTGTAACTCTTCACTTTGAATAAAAGCGCCACTTCTGTGGCCGAGGTGGCCGAGCGACTCTAGGCGCTTCAGCCTGGAACCGCGCGACCGCTACGGTCGCAGGTTCGAATCCTGCCTCGAGCATGGATGTGTGTGATGTCCTTAGGTTAGTAAGGTTTAAGTAGTTCTAAGTTCTAGGGGACTGATGACCTCAGAAGTTAAGTCCCATAGTACTCAGAGCCATTTGAACCATTCTTGTTTGTCACATTGCGTATTTCGTTCTAAGAACGGTACTGCCTGCAGCACAATAAATGTGTAATTATACAGCTGATGTGGTTGTCATTAATCACTAGTATTTCTTTCAGTTGCTTTTTGGTCTAAGATGCAGCAGTTCTTTCTACGTACGGTCCAAGTTCAAACGAGTCACGTTATTTGGCAGTAACACGTCATGCGAAATTTACTTTCATCCTCAACTTTTGCACACCACTGTATAAAAAGTCCCTCACCCAACTGCGTAGTACAAGAAACAATGCATAATTAAACAACTTTCCTTTTGTTACAGACAACTGATGATGCCTAGCACGAATAGGCGAAACATACTTGGTAGACACAAATAAAACATTCATTAGTTAAAGACAGATTTTTTCCTTATGTGTATGACTAAGCGCAACTTAAGCGGCAACAGACGGAAAATAACTGCAACTATTGACAATATCGTGATAACAAAAATATTTTTCCCTTCAATGGAGCTGACTGTTTCACAGTTGAAGCAATTTACAATGAAAATAACTGTTTATATTGTAACGTACGCATGATGAAGGATTGTAAAACCGAAATAATTTTTAGTTTTCATATACTGAGTATCTTTTGTGGGTGAACACTTTAAAAAAATCCGAGGTCCTCACGAAATCTTTTCAGTATGTCACAAAACCTAAGGAAAGCAGTCAAAAAAAGGAATTAAGAAGTCACGAAATCATAAATTCCATTACAGTAACGCACGAGTTGGCTATGCCAGTGGACCGGATCCAACGAGACAAATACGGGCCCTGCAACGAACTTTTGACGTCACACTAGTCGGCTTATCCACCACACTTCGCTTCGCGAACGCTCGGCTCCGTGGAGGGCTCATGGGAAATCAATATCTAATTGAACAGGTACCGACTAAAAGATTCAATTTTGTTGTATCGTATCGAGAAATTGCATTCATTTAAACACACAGTCAAGAATATTATTAAAGTCGTCTGAAATAGTTACTTGCTCCCAGGCGGAGAGCCCGGGTTCCCGGGTTCGATTCCCGGCGGGGTCAGGGATTTTCTCTGCCTCGTGATCACTGGGTGTTGTGTGATGTCCTTAGGTTAGTTAGGTTTAAGTAGTTCTAAGTTCTAGGGGACTGATGACCATAGATGTTAAGTCCCATAGTGCTCAGAGCCATTTTAGAACCCAGCCGAAGAGGACTGCTGGCACTTCTAAGACCTGCAGCGTCATGTGCTGTGATGTACGCTCCACGACCTGTTTATCTCGTGGGCCTCGCAGCGGACGACGTGCCGACCTGTTCCATTGACGGTTCGTATGAAGGCCCCTATCTGAAATGCATTGTGGTATTATAACATTCGGTTACGTGGCGACCACTATCAGTTGACTTTTCTCAGCCCAGTGAGTCTGGAAGCCGCCACGTGAGGTAATACCAGACACAGCACCAAATGATGCTACGCCGTGCTGCCTTCGAGCAATTACTCCGGCGGAAACTGACGCACCAGCCCACATACCTCAGCGTAGCCCGAGGAAGACGAGCGGCAAGTCAGTGACGTGAGCGCGTCTGCGTAACCTTGACGACTGTATCGCCCGAACCCAAGTCGTTCACGCTTGGGTAATCAAGCGAATCGAACGATAGCTCCACGATTACCGAGCTCAGAATTTTAACGAGGGTGAATCGTAGCTTGACATATGTATCTAGTGCCTCGCGCTGCAGCAAGGACAGGGCGGTGTTCGTCAGCCTTCTCAAGGTCTACCACGAAGAAAACACTGAGGAAGAAACTTCTTCCTGGCAGATTAAAACTGTGTACCGAACCGAGACTCGAACTCGGGACCTTTGCCTTTCGCGGGTAGGTGCTCTACCGTCTGAGCTACCCAAGCACGACTCACGACCCATCCTCACAGCTTTACTTCCGCCAGTACCTCGTCTCCTAACTTCCAAACTTCACAGAAGCGAAAGGCAAAGGTCCCGAGTTCGTGTCTCGGTCCGGCACACAGTTTTAATCTGTCAGCATGTTTCATATCAGCGCATACTCAGCTGCAGAGTGAAAATCTCATTCTGGACTGAGGTAGAAAGTCTGACAACGGGTATCTCCGACTGGAGCTTCGCCGTTCGAAGTGTGATAAAATTACCTGACCGTGTGTAAGGTGCCAGGTTCAAACGGTTCAAATGGCTTTGAGCACTATGGGACTTAACTTCTGAGGTCATCAGTCCCCTAGAACTTAGAACTACTTAAACCTAACTAACCTAAGGACATCACACACATCCATGCCCGAGGCAGGATTCGAACCTGACCGTAGCGGTCGCGCGGTTCCAGACTGCAGCGCCTAGAACCGCTCGGCCACCACGGCCGGCTAAGGTGCCAGAACATGGGCACTTACACGTTAGCTTACCAATATTAGTATTAATAATAAAGGGACTGGCAAGGGCATCAGATCACGACTGTATTGAATTATGATAAATATGAGGCACTCTCGAGCAGTACTCCCTGCATATCTGCATGATTGAGCCACTAACTTAAAGCGTTGGTGAAAAGTGTCGGAAGTTGAGACTTGTGGAATGTAAAGTCTGCAGCTGGCCGTGGCTCGCCGGGCCGCCGTGGGCGGCAGGTAGCGGTCACCGGAAACGCGGCACAATACGGAGCTTTTGGGGACAGCCCGGCATCCGGAGCCACCTGTGCTGGGCAACACGTGGCGAAGACGGGAATTTCGTTTGCCTAGGGGCGTTATGGCCTACTCGATCATTGGGTAGATCTCAGAAATGCCGTTGGAGGGATTTCGGCGATGATAGAGCGTTCCACATTGGCCGAAACTGAGTATTCTTGCGCCGCCTTTTCGTACGCGTGGGAGACGGGAGAATTGTGGACTTCGCCTTCAGCCATCGAGCGGTACGGACTTGGAGACGGCGTCTTGGCCATCGTCTTCGAAGGGAGATATACGGTCTGTATCGCTGCACTGCACCAACGCGTGTTCCGTGCAGAGTTCTGCGGTTAGAGTTCTTTGTGGGCTCAGAAGTGAGATTTTCACCAACGCTTAACCACTTCCAACAACTTACCTAATATTCTTGATCTGGTAGTTATCCTTGCGAGGTGCCGAGTATTTATGTAATAGGGGCGCATAAATGCAAATTGTTAATGTGCCATTCTCAGGAGTGTGTCGGTGGACAAAGAAATTCACGTTTTTTGTAAATTTTGTTAGTTGTGGGTGATATCAAATTAAAATGCCAGTATTACAATCGAATTATCTACTTTATTGTAGCTAGCATTTACCCTGTCCCAGTAAGCTTTACGTGTACTCTAGTCACTGCACAGCTTGCCAGACGGGAAGGAAAGAAGGTTTACGGTCTTCTATATCAGTGACGGACAAATAAGCTTACACGTGAACTAGCGTATCTGCAAAATTGTAGGCGTTTTATACCAGCGTTTTGTTTACAATACGAGTTTTTTCTTTTCTTCAGTCTTGATTACCTGCATTTTTCTTTGCAGGTAGATTTCAAAGTACAAACCATTTCAGTCTGGAGCGGGTAGTTTATTTATTTAATAAAGTGAAGTGTCCCACAACCGCACACTGTCACTGGCGTTAATGTACTGACCACACCAAATGATTAAAATACGGTACCATCAATTTTCTATTACACCCTTTCATAATGACGGTCTTCCTGCATATCCGTCAGACTTCCCCTTGTCTACCTATACATATTATTAATTAAATTTCCCGCCACATTTTTCTGTCTGAATGTGAAGGCTACTCTTTTGTCTAACATGTGTGATTCACGAGGAATGTTTGTGTGTAGAATTTATTATCGCTACGCCAGACAAGTCGACTGGCCGTAGATACTTCAGTGGTACCTGTGCGAAACTAGTTTTGCAATGTAAAATACTGAGAATGCCACCGTCATAACAGTTCGTGTTACATTCCTCTTGGCAGGCTAAGTCACTCCCCGCACCGCTACATTAATCTCAATGGCGAAACACATATCTTGTTAAACAAATGATAGGTAAAAGAATAAACATTTAGTGTTCATATCGATTAATTCCACCTGGAAACAGAAACACGTGACGCTACGGCCACTTTTGAACAATTAAACGCGTTTTGTAAACAAACCGCTGCTGCGAAACTCCTATAATTTTGCCCGTCCTTTATCTTGTGGAGTTACATTCAAAATTACACAGCAATTAAAACTTTCTGATAAATTAAAATTTTCTGCTCAACTGGGACTCGAAGCCACAACCTTCCCCACAGCAGGCAGCAGTCTTACTGACTGAACTATTCAGGAACGACTTGCAAGCTGTCAGTGCTGCTAACTCCCCCACCCCCCCCCCCCCGCCCCCCATTTCTGCACAGTGAACGACGATGCATTCTGGAAAAGCTGACAGATTTTATAGCCACATGGACCGACTGGTTTCCTCCACTGTTTCAGGTGAGAGAAACAGTCGACGCATTATTTTCTTTTACACAAGACTGTAATAAGCATTTGCCTAACACGGAATAAAGACTGTGATTGTAATTCGCTGTTCACTACTCTAGGTGTGTTTACACCCACGTTGTTGTGAACAACTGTTGTTGAATTGTTGAAAACTGATCACGTTTTCTGTGTTCGGTATTTGAAGCCACGAATTCAGATTAGCTGTTTTACTCGTATGGCCACGCTTACCTTTACATGTTAACGTTTGATTTTGTTTATACGCCAGGTACTTATATCACTTCGCGTAAATACCCTTATTCGTCACAAATGGCTCTAAACACTAAGGGACTTAACATCTGCGGTCCTCTAGACTTAGCACTACTTAAAAACCTTAGGACATCACACACAGCCATGCCCGAGACAGGACTCGAATCAGCGCCGTTCCGGACTGAATATTCGTCAGAAGAGAATAACTTCCGTACATGATAACCGAAGAGGATGTGCACGCGCTTATACTTTTTTTTCTTTTTTAAACATTTATGAGTACAGTTGTACCGTATAACGTGATATAAAATTTTATAAAGGTTTAATAATTTTCTTACTTACTTTTCATTATGTCATGCATTACTATATTGTGAGGTAATTTACCCAGTCAAGCTAATGGTTTCTATGTCCAAAAAAGAGTAATATGAATTATTTGTTGAGAAATAAAAAAACAAGTCTTTCAGAAGTTAGTTGAAAGAAATGGGTCTACTAACTAGCGTTTTTAATTTATTTATTTCTCAATGTAATTTGCCGTAAGTAACACATATCTTCTTCAAACCAACAGCTCAGTTCAATTTGCATGATAAATACCAGGAATATGAACAATGTCCACAAATATAGTCACTTTGGTGCAGAAAGCTGTCCGTCATTCAGGGTCACATATTTTCGATAGCTTTCCACCAATCACAAATAGTTTAACTATTCATCAAACACAGTTTAAGAGGAGCCTAAAGGATTTGTTGGTGACCATTTTCTTGTCTTCTGTTGATGACTTCCTTAGCAGAACCAACTGATGCACTTGCTATTAACTGCATCTCATAACATGAATGCTGGGTAATACCTGATTCCACACAGTTTCCTTGCAGTGATACGATCTGTGTATTTAAGCTTTGCGAACTTTTTTCGCTATGTTTGATTACAAAAGATTCTGAATTATCTGATGCACTTTATTAGGCATACATTTAAACGTTTTTGGTAAGCTTTTCAACTAACATGCAAGTGAGAGAATGTATTTTTAGATAGTCAAAAAAATGATTCAAATGGCTCTAAGCACTATGGGACTTAACATCTGAGGTCTTCAGTCCCCTAGACTTAGAACTACTTAAACCTAAATAACCTAAGGACATCACACACCTCCATGCCCGAGGCAGGACTCAAACCTGTGACCGTAGCAGCAGCGTAGTTCCGGACTGAAGCGCCTAGAACCGCTGGGCCACAGCGGCCGGCACTTTTAGATAGTCCTTGAGGACTATGTTATTAAGGATCTGTGGTAAGAAAACTATCATATCAGTTCATTTATAAATATTTTTATGAATGTTTGTTTTTGCGATCGTTAAACATTCTCTAGGATGTCCTCAGTATGGTCAAACGGATCGAATGGGGTAATCTAATAAAACTGCCAAAATTGGAATTTTACAAATTTCCGTATCTATTTCCAGAACGAGAGTTATTCATATATTAAATCCACAACGACGAAAAAATTAAAGCAGCATTGCCTTTCAGTCCGCATGACAAATTTAACAGCTTGTCGTAATAGATTCGTACATCATTACAAGCAGTGACGTACACAAGACAATTTTTACCTTTAAGACCCGACAGCAGCGGAGTAACTGCCGCCAGGGAAACGTGGACTTGGCCAACATCCTCCTCCCTTTACACTCTCTCCTGCTGCTATCGCAGCATTTTTTCTGTTCAATCCTCATCGCCGTTTAGTCCGTTCATTGGTTTATTGAGAGCAATGCGTCTTTACAGTGAATTATTTTTTTAAGTCCAAAATGGAACAAACACATACAACACTAACGCGATTCCTGATTTCATTCTTCTATTGCTTTTCTTCCTCCTCCTTCGTACCTCCTCTTCCCTTTTTTTCGCTCCTCACTTTCACCGACCCCACACGAACGGCAACTATGGCACCCGTCCCGGCTGCCATAGCCTAGTTTACGCACTGTACGGCAGTAGGTTTCATACAGAACAGCTTCTACACTCTTTCTGCGGCCAGCGACGTTGTGGGGAGTTGGAGTACTTCCTGTAGGTAATAACAGGAGGCCAGTAATTCCAGGTAAGCCACAGCGTACGCTGAACCGCGCTTCCTCGAAAAGTCTGGCGTCACAAGCAATTAGCCACCAGCGCGCCATTTCCTGTTTATAGTCTGCTATAAAATCAACTACACGCTTTTTACCACGTCTACACCTACCACTACACTCCGAAGGTTACCAAACGGTGCATGGCAAAGAATACCTTGTACCACTACTCGCCGTTGCCTTTCCTGTTCGACTTAGGAGCCTCCGTACGAGACTCATTTTCTCTTATCTTGTCTTGCAGGCCTTACGCCAAATATACGTTGACGGCAGCAGAATCGTTCCGCGGCCAGCAGAAAATGCCGGTTTTCAAAATTTTTTCACTAGTATAAAAGCTTTCAGAACTTCGCGCTTGCGACTCTCAAATATTGAAGGAAAGACATTTTCAATTAATTACACCGAAGCTACTAATTATTTACTGACTGACTAGTTTCGGGCTTTGCCTTTTTTAACAAGCCACCTATTACAGAGAACAAAAGTTGTTAGGAGTGGATGCGTCAAATGTGGATTATAAAGATATCAGTAATAATATGCTCCATATGGTAACTAATTGCCTATTGTATACTTGGAATATATTTGTTGTGGACAGTTCTGTTTATGTCATAACACTTTTGGGATAGCTCGTATCTGCATTAAAACATGTGACAATTGTTGTTACATCTTACTCTACATGTACATGTTAATATGAAACTTCCTGGCAAATTAAAACTGTGTGCCGGACCGAGACTCGAACTTTGCCTTTCAAAGGCAAAGGTCCCGAGTTCGAGTCTCGGTCGGGCACACAGTTTTAATTTGCCAGAAAGTTTCATATCAGCGTACACTCCGCTGCAGAGTGAAAATCTCATTCAGCATGTTAATATGTTAATGTACGAGTATAATATTTATTTGTCTCAACTGTGGTACCTTCATTATTCTGCATGATCTGATCCAGGTGACAACGATATTTCACATACAGTGGATAAATTGTTCTTGTTGAAATTCACTGGGTGTCGTGCTGGCTTATTTTTCGTAGGTGTTATCATAAATTTGATGCTGATGCATAATCTCTGATATATTGTGTTCACTTCGGCATTGCATCAATATCACTGACTACATTTAGTAAGCCGGCCGAAGTGGCCGTGCGGTTAAAGGCGCTGCAGTCTGGAACCGCAAGACTGCTACGGTCGCAGGTTCGAATCCTGCCTCGGGCATGGATGTTTGTGATGTCCTTAGGTTAGTTAGGTTTAACTAGTTCTAAGTTCTAGGGGACTAATGACCTCAGCAGTTGAGTCCCATAGTGCTCAGAGCCATTTACATTTAGTAAGAGACGCAGTCTTTCACTGCATTGCCGTAGTGCAATAGAGTTTCGCGAAAAAAAAAAAAAAAAAAAAAAAAAAAGACATAGCCTTCCGTTCTGGGATTTCCATTTCAATCCATCAAACATTTCCATAATACTCGCGTGCTGGTCGAACTTAGAGATAACAAATACAGCAGCATGCCTCTGAATTGCTCCGATGTCTTCTGTTAATCCGAGCTGGAGGGATTACCAAACATTCCAGCAGTACTCAAGCATGGGGCGGACTAGTATTCGATACGCGGTCCCCTTTATAGTTGAGCTACACCTCTTAGAATTCTCCCACCGAACCGAACTCGACCATTCGCCTTCCCTACTACTGGCCCTAACGTGCTAGTTCCATTCCATATCGCTTCCGACGTGACGCCTACGTGTCTAATCGACATCACTGCGCACCACTAACACTGTGTTCGAACATTCGACGATTGTTTTTCCTTATCATCTGCATTCACTTACCTGCCATTCATCACATCAAATAAAAATTCTGTCAAAGTCATCCTATATCCTTTTACAGTAAATCAAAGATGATACCTTCCCGGCATTAGCAAAGAGTCGCAGACTTCTGTTCAGTCAATCCGCCAGACCATTTACGTATATAAAGAACAATATTTGTGCCTAATCAAGAAATATTTGCCAGCCACTGATTTTCGAAAATTCAGTTTATACCCTTTTGGCTGAAAAAGTTGCATCATCGAAATTCACGGAACTAGTTTCACATACGACCAGCGCTGATACAAATGTGGGAACAAAAGAGCTTACCGCGGCCCAGCTGGTCTGCATACGACGCCCGACGTTAGCCTGGGTCTGTGCCAGGGAGCTTCACAAGTCTGCGACGGTTGTTGTCTGGCGAATAACAGCCGTCGGAGGAACACCAGACCTCTGAAGACGCCCACCACAGCTCCATGCGAAACGTCGGGATCGAGACGCAGACCAGTTGGACCGCGGCCAATCAGCCTGTTTAAGTGTCACTGACGCCATCCGTGGAAACCTTAGCGTATACACCCAGTCGTCTAAAGTCTTGGAATTGCACGGATGTCGCTCCCCGCGAGCACCCAAAACTGAAGCTGCATTTCGAGGCGTGGACTCTGCAAGCTTGCGAAATTGTTGTAGAGAGATTTTGATCCACGCATCGGAAAATGCTGCTTATAACTGATTCATATCTAATACGCGGGTATCGACAGCATCCTGTAAATGCTCAATTGGGTTACGATTTTTTGATCTCGAGGGTCAAGTTATGATTGTGAATTCACTGCTGTTTTCATCAATCCACCTGCGTGCACATCTCAGAGCAATTAACGTTGTGTGCCAGACCAGGACTCGAACCTGGGCCTTTGCCTTTCACGGAAAAATGCTCCACCAACTGAGCTATTCAAACACGATTCACGACCAGCCCTCATAGCCTTACTTCCACTAGTACCTCATCTCCTATCTTCCAAAGTTGACAGAAGTTCTCACGCATGCTTTTCGGGACTACCACTCCTGGAAGAAAGGACACTGTGTAGACACGGCTTAGCCACAGCCTACTGGAATATTTCCAGGATGAATTATCACTCTTCAGCAAAGTGTGCGCTGATTTGAAACCTCCTGACAGATTAAAACTATCTGCCGGACCGGGACTCGAACCTGGTCGTGCCTGCATAGCTCAATCGGTAGAGCACTTGTGCGCGAAAGTTAAAATTCTTAGTATCGAATTCCGGTTCGGCACACAGTTTTAATCTGCCAGGAAGTTTCAAAACTGCGTAAACTCTGCTGCAGAGTGAAAATTCATTCCGGCATAGGGCACTATTGTGTGGAATTGTCCGGATGAAACATGGCAACGTCATCTTGGTACTCTAATGCCAGAAAGGTTTGTAGATATTTTTTTTTTAATGTCCACATAAGGTGCACCTATCATTGGTTCCTACAGCAGGGCAATGGTGCCTAATGAATACACCCCAGACCTTAACTGAGCGACCTCTTGACGAGACACATCCATTGACGCTCTGGATCTATAGCTTCGTGGGGCATACGCCACACTCAAGCGTCCAGTAGGCGAGTACATCTGAAGACAGGATTCATCGAACCATGCTACACACTGCCACCTTTGCATGGTTCAGCAAACATGTGCGCGGGCTCACACTAGTATTTGTGCTGTGTGTCGAGGCGTCAACACGGGGCGCACAAGTCAATCGTCGGCTGCCGAGTCCATTGCGGTACATTTCGCTCCGCACGATCCTGACTGAAATGGGTCTCTGTCGCCCCACATTCAAACCGACTGTGATCTGACTCAAAGTTGATGCTCCATCGCCCTGCGTGCCTCTGTGGAGGTGACGTGACGTCCATTTAAGCACGTAACGAATGTACTCGTGGTAGGGACAGCGAAAAGTAGACTTCTGTTTCTTGGGAGAATTTTAGAAAAGTGTGGTTCATCTGGACGGAGACCGAAATAGGACACTAGTGCAACCCATTCTTGAGTACCGCTCGAGTATTTGGGATCCGCGCAAGGTCGGGTAGTAGGAAGACATCGAAGCACCTGAGAGGAGGGCTACTAGATTTGTTACCGTTAAGAAATGCTTCGGGAACCGCCATTTAAAGCCCGTTGTAGAACGATTCTACTGCCGCCAACGTATATTACGCGTAACGACCAAGATGAGCGAAATTACGGCTCGTACGGACGCATGTAGACAGTCGTTTTCCGTCGCTCTATTTATGAGTGGAACGGGAAGCAAAATGACTAGTGGTGGCACGGGATACCCTCCGCCGAACACCGTACGGTGGCTTGCGGAGCATGTACACTACTGGCCATTAAAATTGCTACACCACGAAGATGACGTGCTACAGACGCGAAATTTAACCGACAGGAAGAAGATGCTGTTATGTGTAAATGATTAGGTTTTCAGAGCATTCACACAAGGTTGGCGCCGGTGGCGACACCTACAACGTGCTGACATGAGGAAAGTTTCCAACCGATTTCTCATACACAAACAGCAGTTGACCGGCGTTGCTGGTGAAACGTTGTTGTGATGCCTCGTGTAAGGAGGAAAAATGCGTACCATCACGTTTCCGACTTTGATAAAGGTCGGATTGTAGCCTATCGCGATTGCGGTTTATCGTTTCGCGACATTGCTGCTCGCGTTGGTCGAGATCCAATGACTGCTAGCGGAATATGGAATCGGTGGGTTCAGGAGGGCAATACGGAACGCCGTGCTGGATCCCAACGGCCTCGTATCACTAGCAGTCGTGATGACAGGCATCTTATCCGCATGGCTGTAACGGGTCGTGCAGCCACGTCTCGATCCCTGAGTCAACAGATGGGGACGTTTGCAAGACAACAACCATCTGCACGAACAGTTCGACGACGTTTTCAGCAGCATGGACTATCAGCTCGGGGACCATGGCTGCGGTTACCCTTGACGCTGCGTCACAGACATGAACGCCTACGATGATGTACTCAACGATGAACCTGGGTGCACGAATGGCAAAACGTCATTTTTTGGATGAATCCAGGTTCTGTTTATAGCATCATGATGGTCGCATCCGTGTTTGGCGACATCGCGGTGAACACACATTGGAAGCGTGTATTCGTCATCGCCATACTGGCGTATCACCCGGCGTGATGGTATGCAGTGCCATTGGTTACACGTCTCGGTCACCTCTTGTTCGCATTGACGGCACTTTCAACAGTGGACGTTACATTTCAGATGTGTTACGACCCGTGGCTCTACCCTTCATTTGATCCCTGCGAAACCCTACATTTCAGCAGGATAATGCACGACCGCATGTTGCAGGTCCTGTACGGGCCTTTCTGGATACAGAAAATGTTCGACTGCTTCCCTGGCCAGCACATTCTCCAGATCTCTCACCAATTGAAAACGTCTGGTCAATGGTGGCCGAGCAACTGGCTCATCACAATACGCCAGTCACTACTCTTGATGAACCGTGGCATCCTGTTGAAGCTGCACGAGCAGCTGTACCTGTACACGTCATCCAAGCTCTGTTTGACTCAATGCCCAGGCGTATCAAGGCCGTTATTACGGCCAGAGGTGGTTGTTCTGGGTACTGATTTCTCAAGATCTATGCACCCAAACTGCATTTAAATGTAATCAAATGTCAGTTCTAGTATAATATATTTGTCCAATGAATACCCGTTTATCATCTGTATTTCTTCTTGGTGTAGCAATTTTAATGGCCAGTAGTGTATATACAAACATCAAAAAAGTTTTGCATCACTCCAGTTCCCAGAAATCTTGAAGACAGACGTTGACTGTGGATATTGTGTCACAGACACAGTCTCTTTGACTGTTCAGAGATGCCACTTCAAATGGCTCTGAGCAATAGGGGACTCAACATCTGAGGTCATCAGTCCCCTAGAACTTAGAACTACTTAAACCTAACTAATCTAAGGACATCACACGCATCCATGCCCGAGGCCACGATTCGAACCTGCGACCGTAGAAGTCGCGCGGTTCTGGACCGAAGCGCCTAGAACCGCTTGGTCACAGCGGCAGGCTGCGATGACACTAAACCCACCCAAAGATGAAAACAACCGTGCATGAGCAGTGCCTATTAGACGGAGGGGTCCGACATATGATCAGTTCCAGTCATTCCACCAGGATGGAGGTACACGGCTCGCGTTGTCTGTAGTTCAACCACGCCTAGACGGTCAATACCGCGGTTGATCGCGTCCGCATTGTTACTTTGTGCCAGGAAGGGCTCTCAAAAAGCGAAGTGTCCAGACGTCTCGGAGTAAACCAAAGCGATGTTGTTCAGACATGGAGGAAATACAGAGAGACAGGAACTGTCGATGACAAGCCTCGCTCAGGCCGCCCAAGGGTTAATACTGCAGTGGATGACGGCTACCTAGGGATTATGGCTCGTAGGAACCCTGACAGCAACGCCACCAAGTTTAATAACGATTTCGTGCAGTCACAGGGCGTCGTGTTACGACTCAAACTGTACGCAATAGTCTGCATCATGCGCAACTTCACTACCGACGTCCATGACGAGGTCCATCTTTGCAAACACGACACCATGCAGCGTGGTACAGATGGGTCCAACAACGTGCCGAATAGACCGCTCAGGATTGGCATTACTTTCTCTTCACCGACGAGTGTGGCATATACCTCCAACCAGACAACCGTTGGAGACTCACTGTCCAGCGAGTGCAGCAAGGTGGAGGTTCCCTGCTGTTTCGGGGTAACATTATGTGGGGCCGACGTACGCCGCTGGTGGTCATCGAAGGCGCCGTAACGGCTGTACGATACGTGAGTGCCATCCTCCGACCTATAGGCAACCATATCGGCAACATATTGGCGAGGCATTCGTCTTCATGGACGACAATTCGAGCCCCAATCGTGCACATCTTGTGAATGACTTCCTTCAGGATAACGACATCGCTCGACTAGATTGGCCAACATGTTCTCCAGACATGAATCCTATCGAACATGCCTGGGATCAATTGAAAATGGTTGTTTATGGACAACGTGATCCACCAACCGCTCTGAGGGATCTACGCCGAATTGCCTTCGAGGAGTGGGACAATCCGGACCAACAATGCCTAGATGAAGATGTGGTTAGTATGCCACAACGAATACAGGCACGCATCAATGCAAGAGGACGTGCTACTGGGTATTAGAGGTACCCGTGTGTACAGCCGTCTGGACCACCACCACTGAAGGTCTCGCTGTATGGCGGTACAACATGCAATGTGTGGTTTTTATGAGGAGTAAAAAGGACGGAAATGATGTTTATGTTGATCTCTATTCCAATTTTCTGTACAGGTACCGGAACTCTCGAAACCGAAGTGATGCAAAACTTTTTTTGATGTGTGTATATTTGTCAAACTCTTGTGGTCGTCCTGACGGCGTTTTCCGCGTATAAAAAAACTGTCTCTTTGGTACTGAAGATCTACCCTGGACATTGCTTATTTCGGAAACCCGAGATCTTCTGTGATCTCCGATATGCTGCGTTTTGCATCGGCTGTCATCTCGCGTTCAAAGTCGATTAACTCTCGATAAGCCGAAAAGCTCATTACACGCCTATCTGTAATAAATTTCTCTGATACCATGTTTGTACCCCCGCTGTGTGCCTCATCTAGCCGCAATATTCGGACGTCACACATGAAACCTCTTCCAATGGGGAATCCTTCCAGTGACTTTCAGGCAACCAATTAACAAAATCTGAGACCAAAAAGGCTGCCTGAGGTGCCTCTAATAACCTGAACATAAACAGGATGCTAATATCTTCTTTTTAAAGACTGTCACAAGTCACCGACAGAAACTGTTAAGTAGTCAGATTTTTGTAAACTTCATTTAATTCGTCCTAACTTTCGTCACGGGCTCTAAGCACGTATAATCTCCATGAGCTGTCTAAGGCATGGACTAGACAAGGTTTTGGTTGTAGGAGATATCAACTGCCAGCCACTCCTGCCAATAAAATCCGCTCCACATATCCAAACTTGTTCGATACCGCACCTGACACGGTGTTTTAGTAATTCGTTACATATATCGATAAAAGGATATCCTCTAGGATGAGGAACTTGTCAGAAACACAAAATAAACATTAATAAATGAAATGATGTAATAATGTTCCTTGCACAGTTCCTAAGTAATATAGTAATCACGGATGTGGAAAAAGTAAAATAAATTATACAGTATTTTCATTCATACATTAATTAAAAAGCTTACCAAAACATTCGGATGTATACATTCCAAAGAGCATAAGCCCTTCGAATGCTACTGTAGCTGAGCATTGTCAAAACGAAAAAAAGGTTAACCTATACAGATGACACCACACTCTGATCTGCCAAGGCAGACACTACACAGCAGTAATGTTGTATAGTTAACAGTAAGTACATCAGTTCGTTCGTTCTGCTAAGAAATTCACCTATGTAGTAGGAATGGTTGGTCACCAAAAAATCCTTTTGGCTCCTCTTAAACTGTGCTTTATTAGGACTGTAGGTAAATTTTCCATGATTGCTGACAAGCTATTGAACATGAATGTTACTGAATAATAGACATTTTTGTACAAAAGTGTGTGACTCAGACTCTATGAAGACGGTTCTTACTACTGGCATTGATTCTGTGAACTGGGATGTTTCTCTGACAGAAAGACATATTACATGACACATTTTATTAACAAATAAATATCCTGATAAGTAGTAGTGTAATGCCGGAAATGCATATCCACCTATTTCCATCTATTGTACTATACATTTTTTCCTTATTTCGTTACCTGAAGATATGACATATCTGAGTCTTTATATATTGTAATTGTTTTACAATTTGCATATATATATTTATCAATTTATGTCGATGTATAATTGGTTTGTTTTGTAGATATTATTTGTATTTTTACGCTGGGTCTTGCAAAGGGAAACCTATCTTATCGAACGATTACATCGATAGGTCGTGTGGAGAATCAAAGTGTTTAGGATCTTGAGGAGTGTTGACTCCGCCGCGTGGAGCGCGGGCAGAGCGGAGTCTGGCTGGAGTAGGGCGGTGGAGCAGGTGTGTCGGATGACGCTCCCGCGAGTTGCCGCGCTTTCGGGGTTTGGCAACATGTAATTGCGCTCGACTTGCTATGATAGTCTTTGGCACGGTGTCGCGGACGGGAAACATTAGCTGGCATACATCAAGAGCCCGTTTCGCCTGTTGACCGTGTCGAGAAGAAAGTGCGCCAACATCAAGCTTCTGCAACAGCGACGGCCGACAATAAGTGATTGTCGCCACCTTCACGATCGACGGCTTCAAACCTTCAATCAACCAACAAGGAAGACTAAAAACGCGTAAGGTTTTAGAACTGTATGGCAGACCTCAGCTTTTCAAACTGTTCCATTTGCATCACTAAAATACAGCAACTTAGCATGAACCTTTGTTGCTCATTGTCCAAATTGCATTACCAATCAGGGTTCCTTCCTTTTCTGGAATGAACCAGAGTGTCGTTGAAATTCAAACGCCAGTATTAACGTAATATCATTCCATTTCACTGCTTTAATTTCAAAGTTCAGTTAAAGTATTCATAGCTGGCTACAATAAACAAACAGAACTATATTTAGATTGCACAACCAAAATTTAAGAGTACGAGTTTTGTTACCATATTTTAGCTTACCTGTGACTGCAGCTCAGCTTGGTACGTACTAAATTTTGCTATTCTTAATTGTTCAAAATCATTTAATTCAAGTTCAAAGTTAAATCTTTTATTTCTAAACTGTATAGATTCAAGTTGCTTTTGAGATGGTTGTTGAGGTAGCCCAAGACTAACCTTATTTTATTTAATTTCATAGGGCTTCAGAAAGAAAGTTCACTATTAATTTCAGTCACTAAATTAACTTTCAATTTTCCGGTTTTATTAATTCTTTTGCTAAATTAAGTCAGAGTGTAGCGAAATTTATTACTTCTGACAAACATTCAGTTTCCACACAAACACGTGTGAACCTTCAATTGCCACGCTTTTAGTGCTAATTATATTTGCATTAACCTTTCTTTTTCAGTTATTGTAGTAGCTATCCATAGGACTGGCGACCGTATTTTTTCCCAAATCTCAAATATCTAATTAACGCCAGTTAATTGTTAACGTAACGACCGCACATTTACTTTCTTTATTAACTTTACCCTTTTTCAAAATTAATTTCCACCAATTTAATTTGCATTTTTCCTTTCATTTAAATGTAACCCTTCCTCCCTCTTTACCGACAGATTAACTTCGGTGACGATTGCTTTTCCCAAATTTCCATTTGGTACAGGCGGTTAATTTTTTACTGTCATTAAGGTCGATAAGTGAGGGGGAGGTTACAGTAGTTTTTGATGATTCAGACAGTCGGAGAGGTTTCCAATAGTGTCCAAAACCCAGGAACTTTTCTGACCAGTGCAGATGTGTGATTGCTGTGAAATGTTCATTCCAAGTAGTCATAAATTCATCTGAGTAAACGACTATTTTCCCTCTCAGGCCACAAAGATAGTAACGTTTTGGGCCCCGTTAAAATTAAGATAAACACTAAAATTTGATTGTACAGCAGCCAGGTGCCTGAAATAGCAACCAAAATACTAATTTGCGCATAATTAAAACACTTATAAATCACAAAATAGTTTTCTCTGGCTTGCAGTATCCCTTGAATGAGGTTTCTAGGTATTTTTTATTTTTGAGAACACTTCTGGTGGGGAACGGCGGTTTTTCTTTTTACGTACTTTGAAATGAACATAAAAAGTTCGACCGCAAGAAACCTTTATTTTTGTTGGTACTGGTTTCGGTCAGTAACCGACCGAAACCGGCAACCACAAAAATAATGGTTTCTTGCGGTCGAGACTGTTTAGGGAAACTTTGAAGGCAGAGTAGTAATGGATTTGTGGCGTGCAAATATGAAACAGATGCCACATTTCAAATCACTTCCCCCCGAAAAGTGTCCAGGAATGGACAGCACTGTCATCTTCCCTGCTTTCAGTCACTAGCGGGTACAAACACCGACAAACCCACACTATTACGATAATCTCTCGATTGCATCTCTGGCAAATTTCCTAGACGTCGGGAAATCAGCCTTTTTCACTAAACACTCTTGCACGTACGCAGTGACACAACTCCGTAATTGGCCAGTCACTTCGCAGTATGACCGAAACCAATCGCCGGCTTTTACGATCTTGCGCGCCATGCTACAAACGGCTAAATGGCGAAAGGGACAAGCATATCGCCGCATCAACTCTTATTTCGGACATCTGGCAACACTGTTGGGGCATGCACCATGTGCAGGTTAAGTTAACGCCTCAGATGCAGAACGCTGTTGTTATTTTTGTCTTCAGTCTGGAGGCTGCTTTGATGTAGCTCTCGACGTTAGTTTCTCCTGTGCAAGTCTCGTCTACTTTCAATTACTCGCATTTAAACATATTTAGACCTTGGTCTCCCTCGACAGTACTTGCCTCTGCCATCCTTCATTTCCTAATTGAGTGTTCCTTGCTGCCTCACGATATGTCACATAAACTAATCCCTTGTTTTAGTCAAGTTGCGCCACGAGTTCATTTCCTCACAATTTTTATTCAGTGCCTCTTTATTATTTATATCTACTCATCAAATCTTCAGCATTCTTCTGTAGCACCACATTTCAAAAGCTTCGACTGTCTTTTTGTCTGGACTATTTACTGTACACATTTCACTCCCGTGCATGGCTACACTCCAGACAACTATAGTGTCACACTGCATTTTATATCCTATTTATTTCGACCGTCGTCAGTTTGCTTCCTAAATAGCAAAACTCTTCTGGTACTTTTAACGCATTATTTTCCAATCTAATTTCCCCAGTATAGCTCACTTAATTCGACTACGCTACATTTCCCGTTATTTTACTTTTGTTCATGTTACAACCTCGTTTCGTCACAGTATACGTTCAGTTGAAAAGATCCCCCGCGTCGCATGACGCTTCTGACAGAATTACATCGTTATTAGAAAACATTTAAAATTTTCATTTATTCTCCATGATCTCTATCTAATTCATTTTCCATTTTCTCCGCCTCACTCCTCTCTGAACTACTGACTACTTTCATGTCCTTCGACTCCTTGTGACCTTGCATTAGCTGAACAAAAGGATGGAAAGTGGTAACGAAATGCACACTTGGGAATTCCGGAAAGAGGACGCCAACATCGAGCAAAATATGTTACCACTGAATGACATTAAAAGTTAATAGGGCGCGATAAAACTGTAGGAAAACATGTATATAGGTATATGATAGGAATGTCCAAGCCAGCGAGCTGCGGAATCGCCCCCAGAGACGCATAAATCTAAATTAACGAACAGGAAATCACTAACACAAAAATAAATTTACTGTTCAAACCAGATAATAGCCTACAAAAACTTCTACAGTCTACATAACAGTTTCTTCAAAATCTCGAATTTTGCAATGCATACAGGGTGACAATTACTGAACTATATGAAATAAAATCGTCATAACGTCTGAACGGTTGGCGTTAGGACGCTCAAACTGTGAGGTTGGCCGCGGTGTATGAAGGGAATTAGTATGCGCATGCGCATGCGTCTTGTTGCTGTCGGCCATTTGCACGTGAAAATAGCAAAATTGAGTCATTTGTGGGGCTGAGAAGTCGCATTTCGTGATCGAGAGGTCTCTTCATCCTCAACGGGTGGCTGTGTGGTGAGCAATGTCCAGTCACGGAATAATCGGGGCGATAGTCCTTGATGGCACGGTGACTACCGAGCGGTACGTCAAGGTTTTCGAAAATGATTTCATCTCCATTATTCAAAGTGACCCTGATTTTGACAAGATGTGATTCATGCAAGATGGAGCTCCACCCCGTCGAAGCAGGAAAGTGTCTGATGTCCTGGAGGAGCACTTTGGGGACCGTGTTCTGGTTCTGGGGTACCCGGAGGTCACTAGCATGGGCCTCGATTGGCCTCCATATTATCCGCATCTGAACACATGCGATTCCTTTTTGTGGGGCTATATTAAAGACAAGGTGTACAGCAATAATGCCAAAACCATTGCTGAGCTGAAAACAGCCATTCAGAAGGTCATCGACTGCATCGATGTTCCGGCACTTCAGCGGATCATGCAGATTTCGCTATTCCTTTGCACCACATCATCGCCAATGATGACAGGCATATCGAACATGTCATAACCTAAATCCGAATATCTGTAGTGGCGTTTCCTTGTTGAATAATGTGTGTGCACTCCGTAGCTTGTAACAAATTTACGTTTTTTTCACATAGTTCAAAAATTGTCACCCTGAAACATGCGATCTGTAAATGGCTAACGAATAAGGCGAATGTTCATGAAGAACGAACACATTCAGTTAGCCGAAGCAGGTAATCCGCCACTGTTGTTTCCACCACAGATCAGACACCTTACCTGAAGATATAGTTCGTGTATGTGCTCTGTACCAAGCTGACCGACTCGTTCGCAGTTAAAGTACACACCATTGTTCTATTTGACAGGGTACAAGAAAGACGCAGTGCGGTAGAGAGTGAAAATGAGGTCCACGGTTAGTATTTCTGCGCCCCATAATAATATACATTCCCCGAGGATTCTCCAGGCGTGCAGCACATTGTAAAAGCAAAGAAAGTGCTTCGCTGTTTAACGACTATGCCAGCGAGAAAACCTCATTTTTTAAAAAAAAAAAAACTCTTCTCTCCATTTTCCGGATTATAAATCAGTCAACAATTGTGTCGGATAACAGCAAATGCTAAGAAAAGACTAGGCGAGGAAATGATATGTAACGTGGTGCAAGTAGTGCACACATCCCCAAAGTGCTCCCCTGTATCCAATGATTTCTTTGTTTGACAAGCTCTGTTTTTCCGTCTCACCTTAAACACAGACTAATAAATAGCAAATATGCCTTTCAGTCCATCTAGAAAATTTTAACCGCTGTTATATTCAGCTTCCGTCTCATAGGAAGGACTGCCCTGTCGATATTACGACTTTTTTAGTCGTTACAGAAACGTGATGCAGCATTTCAGTCCCTCAGTCACAAAGCGGGGCCGTAGTACCACGGCATGGAAGCTTCTAGAATGTTCTTGCGAGGAGAAATACGGAGGCACTGGGTAGAAAACGTGAGGGAACACCCCTCTCCTGTAACAATAGACTTAACTAAGAGAGACAGCCCGGGAAAGGGAGGGTAAATGCTACGTCTCCTAAAACTGTATTTTAAAACATTTTTTAAAGAAACATGGATAGAAATATTCCACCGTTCTTACCATTATAAGAAATAAGTGGCAAGTAAGAGAGATAACGTCGCCAATAAAAAAGAATAAGACAAACCTATAACTACGAGTGCCACTCTGGAATTCAAGCTTTTTTGGAGTAGTGTGGACTAGTCGGAATACACTCAGAAAAAAAGGGGGAAGGGGGGTGATATTACATAAGGTTATTACATAAGGTCTGAATTCTGTGAACTTTAATTATGACAAACTGCCCATTGGCTTCTGTCTCGGGTTCTTCCGCCGACGTTCATCTAATGATTTTTCTGACGTTTCGCCAGCACGAGTGGCTGGCATTGTCAGAGCTTCACCCTCCATTGCCGGTGGTGGAGGGTGAAGCTTTGACAATGCCAGCCACTCGTGCAGGCGAAACGTCAGAAAAATCTTTAGATGAACGTCGGCCGAAGAACCCGAGACAGAAACCAATAGGCAGTTTGTCAACAAGTGGCCACGAAAGCCTTAACAATTTTGTGTAACTTTAATTATGTTGTACGTACGTGATCTATACGGTAGACTCCAAGTTTTCGAGCTCGAGAACCCTGTGCTACCTGTTGGAAACTGAAAAACCACGAAACAGGCACTTTTTCAGTATTTTGTCAATAACTTCTCCCCTTTGCGATCCACGACAAAGAGGGCTTGGTCCTTTCTTGTAGGATGTTAAATTTCTTACTGTTTTCAGTTTGGTTAAACGTCTTAGTAAACCAGATGGTACCGAGATACAGAGCTTTCTCAGGTCATGAAACAAACTGCAAACTGGGCACCTTTTAACACTATAACTATAATTTTCCAATATACTTTTAAAATCATAATGGTACGTGCCACTAATGGTCACTGTTTATCAACACCGAGAAGCCCTCTATAAAAGGAATGTTTATTTCCGCTAGGGGTGGACAGTAGAGTGTCCGGCGTCCTTGGGGGACCCGAAGTAGTCTATACCCTCCACAACGTAAAACGCCGCTCCAGACTGCTTACTGAAAATTATTTCTTGCAAATGTACGAAGTGGTATAGCACAGGGGCCTGCAGCTTCAGAAAAACAGGACTCCCATACTCTGGCACTGACAAACGCCGTTGTGGCCAGGCATGCCAGAATCCACTAGATCTGGAGGATGCTATAAGGGACTACCACGACGGGATACACCTAACCGATGGCATCGTGGCTAAGCAGGAGAAGCTAATGCCCAATATGTGTTGCCACATACGGACCGAGACGCTAATTTTGTTGAGCGTGTGCCTTTGCTCTGTTACAAATGTTTTCGTTCGTAACAATTATCATTGTTGAATATACATTTAACTGCTAAGAAATGACTTTGTATTAGATGTAATGGGTGTACCGTTGGGTGCGGAAATTCAAGCAGCCCGCCAGAGATGGTATTGTCAAACGTGATGTTCGTTTGGTTTCTATAAACCGAGTAAGAGAGCGATACGAAAATTGGAATCAGTAAGGTAGGAAGGATCGAACCCGAGGCAAAGGCTCAGCAGTTTCGTGCGCTATGAGAAAAACCGACACCAATTGCATCTGGCGGGCCATCACAATTTGCGCACGCAACGCCTTGATTGGTTAACTTCAGTGCTAATTAACTCGGAAACAGCGCCACGCATCCTTTTTTTTTTTTGTTAATGATTATTTTTCAGCATAGCCTACCCACCCTGCAACACCATTACAAGCTTTTCAGACTGCTTCTGATCTCTCCGTATATTTAGATACATTATATAGACCGCTGATACCCAAGTCCCGCCTCAGTTACATGATTTGCAAACACTGAGAAAAAGACGCTCGCACACTTTCACAGGAATAACACTACACATAGACGGTTGGAGCACACATATCCCGTAGCAGGGTGGCGACAGGGAGGGTATCCCGCCACCCCTCAAATTAATCGTGCCGATCTTGGACCGTTGTGGAACAAAGACTAAAGAAGGAGAAAAACAGTATAGATCCAAAAATGTGTTTTAATGTGTACTTATATACATTTTCTGGACGGAAATCCCACTGAATGCAGGAAAAGGTGGGAGAGGTACCTTATGTCCATATTCTGTATAGCGAGTACGCCTCGACGACTGTTCGTTTCTCCAGCAGGAAGGAAAAAAAAAAAAAAAAAAAAGAGAAAAAGGTTCAAATGGTCCTGAGCACTATGCGACTTAACTTCTGAGGTCATCAGTCGCCTAGAACTTAGAACTACTTAAACCTAACTAACCTAAGGACATCACACACATCCATGCCCGAGGCAGGATTCGAACCTGCGACCGTAGCGGTCGCTTGGTTCCAGACTGTAGCGCCTAGAACCGCACGGCCACTCCGGCCGGCACTCCAGCGACATTGCGATATTGCGCCACCTGGCCATGTACAGTATGCAACTCTGGATAGCTGTGCGACCGTTCTTGGTTTCCGCACCGTTACTGCCCTCTATGTAGCTAAGCCGGAGTCCAGAAACTCAAGTTAAACGCGAAACATCACGAGAGCCAACATGTACGGTTAGTAGTGGAAGGATCCATTACTTGTGTTATTATA
Organism: Schistocerca serialis cubense; assembly: GCF_023864345.2. Classification (NCBI taxonomy): domain Eukaryota; kingdom Metazoa; phylum Arthropoda; class Insecta; order Orthoptera; family Acrididae; genus Schistocerca; species Schistocerca serialis. Next base: position 8,977,843 of record NC_064640.1, read on the forward strand.
AACCTCTTTTGAGGTGCGTTCAAGTAGGGCGCAGTTTAGCGCTGCATCTATTGCAATAATAGCAAAGATCTCGTACATTGTACCAAGTTAAGCTTATGTTATCAAGAATTTGCTCGAATACAGCAAGCACACCACGTTCTGTGATTTTTTACGAATTCGTTTAGGAGTGTATCACGAGGGGATACCACTTGGGCGTCATAGTTGTTCACTTACTTGCTGTACGGTTAGGAACAAATGAATCGGTCGCTCGATGATCTACCATTACTTCGTAAGGCGCTGAACTGGCCTCCTTAAAACCAGCACACTACCGAGGCACAACCAGTTCTCGTCAGAAAACAAAACAAACTTCCACCCTGGTTTCCACTGACCTCTTATTGACACCACTGAAGTCGCTAATGGCTGCGGTTTGGTGTCAGTGTAATGCACGCTGTAGAGCGCCTAGTTCGGGGCAGTCGTCGAAGTAACAGTTCGTTATGTGACTGTGGCGGCAGCTGCTGTTCAAATTGCTGCTGCAGATGCAATACGACGCTCCAGAGCCATACGCCAACACGACCATCTTCCCTCTCGATAGTACGACATGGCCGTGCGGATCCCGGACTTCCTGCGACCGTAGCTTCTCGCGACTATCGCTGCCAGAAATCATGTACGGTGGCTACATTCCTGCAAAGTCTCTCTGCAGTATCGCAGAAGGATCATCCAGCTCTATTACATGACCTCGTTCAAAAATAGTAAGGTGTTGATAGTGGCGTTCTTGTCTCCTTAAAGGCATTCCTGATTAACGTCAGCTTACCACATCCAATCTCAAAGGTAACTAACGCTCACGACCGTTATAGCGTGTATTTAAAGAAAACTTGGTTTTCATCGTCATAGTCGCGCAACTCGTATGTGACTGGCGCGAAAATTGAATTCACAATCTCTCGGTTGTTGAAACACGCCTGCCAAATTTCGTTTATGCCGCTCAACTCCTCGGTATTGCAATCAAAATTTTTGAGCACTGTATGTTTCAGGATTGAAAGTCTGATATTATGCAAATCAGCGTTCCAAAGACGACAAAGTATTTAAGTGGCAGTAAACGTAGACTTGTTTGTAACGGGCATCGCCTTGGCTGCAGGCAGAGTGGGATCGCATCTGCCCGGCGGTACAACGACCGTGGCTGGTGCACCGGCAGGACAGGGAGTGGTCTTTAGACGGTTTCCCGTGCCCTTTTAGGCAAATATTGTGTTGTTCCCCACATTTCATCTCAGAAAGTACAGTACGCACATCGTTAAAATACGATCACACACAGAACAAAGTTTACATAATTCACAGACAGGCGACGTTCATGAGTTCTCCTCGGCTAAGCGACAGGAAGGGCACCTGGCCCCAAAGTTAAATAAACATAAATTTCCAAAATCTAGAGAACAATTTAGCCTAAACTGACGTGTTTAACGCTAACTAAAGGCAGGACTGGTGATAAACGTAGGAGTGAAGTGATTTAATATGTGAGTGGTTCTAGCTGCGCGTGACTGGATTCCATTCACTGGTACAGGCATTGGGTACGATTCAGTTCCACAAGGCATCTGGTGAGAAGGGGAGACGTCTCACATACGACTGTGAGCTATTAAGCCCCGTGTTGTCCATCTGGATACAGGTAGCGTGCACTGCAGCAATACAAAACAACTACAGTGAAGATATGAGTAGATTCGAACCTGGCTGTGGAGAAGGAACTTTGCCGTGGTAAGCAGTATGTGACAGCCAAACATCAGAATTCCGATGGCAACGTGTTTAGCGATATGAATAAAGAGTCCTGGTTTGTAACGCTATACACCACTGGCTGGAGAATGTACAACGGCTGAAACAAATGAGATTGAGGTGGGAGAGGAAGGGGTCGGGACAGTCCGTTGGAGTCTTTGAGAAGTCGAGGTATCTGACTAGACGCTGCTGATTAGCAGGTAGGCTTGCCAACGTCTACCAGGGCCGCGTGCTCCACACTTGGCTGCTTACAGAGCCGGCCGTCTTCCTATCCCGACGATCCCAGACCGCAGTCTCACACGGGCTGTTCTGGTCGCTGCCGCGGAGTACCTGCCTGGACGCCTGTCCGCTTTTAGCCGTTTCTGCTTGTCATGCCGTTCTCCTGTTTGGAAGAAGGTACTTTTCTATCCTCTAGTTTTCTTAAGCTTCGCCCTGACATAGAACAGATCTCGTATTCTCATAACGTGTGTCTTTAGCTTCTCAGGCGAAGCGCCCCACATCACTAGCTCTATGAGGAGAGGTAAATATTTTTTTTCACTCAGTCAGCCGAATGCAAGTATTTTTTTTAGGCTGTTGATGCTTAGTTGCTGTCCACCTCCGTAACTGAACTGCCATGCAGAGGACCTGGTTCAATTCCCAGTACTGCTAGGCATTTTTGTCCGTGGTGGGAGGACTGGAAAGAGGTACACCAGCCTCGTGAGGTCAGTTGAGGAACTACTTGAAACAGAAGTAACGGTTTCAAGGTCTGGAAAGCTCCTCCATACGGCATCCAAACAACGCCATTTGGCAGAGGATCACACGACGGCCGCCCTCTGGAGCTGATCGCGGAGTTACTTTTTGCATAATTTCGATGCTTCAATATATGTATTTCTCAACGTTAATGTGTCATTGCCTCATATCCCATATCTCCGCATCACATCCCTAATTCACGATTGTACGCACATTCTAGCGTGTTTTTAAAATCGGCTGTTTGATTGTTTTCTGGAAATCGTTAATTATGCCATTTTATGCTCATAACATACTTTTTACCCTCACGTGTCTCAGTATTTAAAAAAAATCGTGAATACAATTCAAATACGTTGAAAGCTCGCTAAAGCGCTCCATTGGAGTCGTGTGATGCCTGTGGCGTCACTGACTAGTTCGCTGTTCCTACTGTCGTAATGCTCATTCACAGTGATATCTTGTTTTGGAATTTACGTATCGGAAAATGTGTTATAATGGTGTGTACCACCATACTGTACAAAGAGATCTATAAAAGTGCCTGAAAAGCTGTTTTTGAGTTTCTAACGAATGAGAAGATGATTGCAACTCGCTGATACACATCCAAATGACAAAGTAACTACGTGTGTGTATTTTTGCGAAGATAATTTTGATGTGAGTTAACACTTGATCTTCACACGTTGTCGCTAACAACAGAATAAGTAGCATGCTGGCCTTCCGGTGCATTTTATCGAGACAGATTCTCACTTGCGCCTTTTTTTCCTTTCTCCTTTTTCTGTCTTTCCTGTTCTCTTCGCTTAATACTACTGTCTTCCTATGGTTACTTTATTCGTAATACAGTTGTGTAATAGCTTTAAATTCTCTATTAATTACATTTTAATATCTATCTTCGTTTATTAACTTCACTTTACACCTGAGATGAATCACAAGGGTGGTGTTAAGAAACTGAATTTCACGCCTGATGTAGCTCTTATTCTGAAGAATCTGAGAAACCATTTAAAACTCTCTGACCACATTATTCTTCCGAAACATGTCGTCGTAGACAATAATATGCCACTTCCAACTGTCTCCACTGAGCATGTTGTAAAGCTGTACGATTTTGACAAAGAGAAAAACCTACGAGGAGGTGCCGTAAGATCAGAGCATTACGATAAAATGAAAGTAGGTCCTGCTTAAGCACTTTTAAATCGAACACTGAGATGACAAAGCTCATGGAACACGCCATAGTGCAGAACTCGACTTGGCATCGACTCAACGGGACGTCGGAAGCCCCCTGCAGAAACACTAAGCTATACTCCCTGTGTCGCTCCATAGCTCACCTCTCGATTATGTCCCATAAATGTTGGCTGGAGTTCATGTCGGGCGGTCTGTGTGGCCAACTCCTTCACTCGAACTGCCCAGGATGCTCTTCAAAGCAATCGCGAACAACTGCCGCCCAGAGACACGCACATTGTCTTCCATAAAAATTACATCGTTGTTTGAGAACATGAAGTTCACGCATGACTTTGAAGGGTCTCCAAGTAGCCGAACACAACTATTTCCAGTCAATGAACATGTAAACACAGCCCACACCACTGTGGAGCCACCACCAGCTTGCTCAGCCCTCGTTGACAACTCGGGTCCGTGGCTTCTTGAGGTCTCCGCCACACTCGACCCTTTGCATCAGCTCTTACCAACTGAAATCGGGACTTATCTGCACAAGCCACGATTTTCCAATCTCTAGAGTCCAAACGTATGGTCACGAGCCACGGAGAGGCGTTGACATCCTGTTACCGAGGCAGTGGCGTCGGTCGTCTGCTGCCAGAGCCCATTAACGCCAAATTTTGTCTCACTGTCGTAACGGGTACGTTCGTCGTGTGTCCCACATTGATTTCTGCAGTTATTTCGCGCAGTGTTGCTTGTCTGATAGCACTGACAACGCTACACAAACGCCACTGTTCTCGGTCGTTAGGTGAAGGCCGTCGGCCACTGCGTTGTCCGTGGTGAGAGGTAAAGCCTGAAATTTCGTATTTTCGGCACACTCCTAACACTAAGGGTCTCGGAATATTGAAGTCCTTAACGATTTACGAACTGCAATGTCCCACGCATCTAGTTCCAAATACCATTGCGCGTTCAAAGTCTTTTAATTCCCATCTGTGGCCATAATCAAGTCGTAAACCTTTTCACACGAATCACCCGAGTACATATGACAGCTCGCCCAATGCACTGCCCTTTTATACCCTGTGTACGCGAAACTACCGCCATCTGTATACGTGCATATCGCTACCCCTGCACTTTTGTTACCTCAGTGTAGTGTTTCAGCAGCTCTTCGGTATGCAGTGGAACAACAGATACTTTAACGTTCTGCTGCGTCAATTGCATATTTTATAGACGTCATTTTCCCTCGGTTTATATCAATGACCTGGAGGAAGAGAAAAATTGCAATATATAAAGCTGTTAAAGACAAACACAATGATGCTCTGCAGTTCCCCAAGAAAGTTATCACGCTGTCTGAAAATGTGAAAACTGAAAAAAGAGCTCCTTGGGAAACAGAAGTAGTTCTGGAACCAACCGCAAAAATTAACAATCACAATTATCTTCTGAATGAAGAACTTTACACTGTGTTTTATTGCCCTAGAAAACTTTTTCAGCATAGTCCGAGCAAACAATCCAGTTCCAGATTCCCTCATTTTAAGACAGTTCTGAAACGTATTGCTTTGTCACAGCACCCCCTCTCTAGTCACCGTGCACTGTAGTTTTCCAGTCTCTTATTTCTCGAATATGAAAGTCTGGATTGTTTTTGAAGAGCGACGAGTCCATAAACGCAGCAACTTTCGGAAAGTTTCCTCGATCAGCCTTCACAAAATTCCTGTCCATTTTCAATTACAACTTTCGGGCTGACAGGCCGTGGTCGGTATGTAAAACTTTCCCCTAATGTACGTCTCGGCGAGGGCACCACAGACCATCACGTGACGCCGGCTACGAGACTATCTCTACTAGTGCCAACATTCTGGACCGACAGTAACCGATCGTCATTCTGTCGGTACAAAATTAACATTCATATTTTACCTAATTTGAAATCTTCCTCTTTTATGTTCAAATTATTACGGTGTTTACAAATCTCAATAGCCTCTGTATACAAGCGCTCATGATAGTGCGATGTTTTCGACATGACGCTCAGACGGTAGTTCCTTTTATGTTCAACTAAACAGGTGTTGACACTTCTTTTCGTGGTGTCAATATATACTAGTCCACAACTACAAGGAACTTTATGTACAACAGGTGCAGCCAAACTACGTCATATATCTTCTGCAGGTCTTAAATATTATTTCGAACTTCTATAGAATATTTATGAACGGCAAAAGATTGAAACATGGCAGGGACAGGAAATAGTAGGTTATCTGCCGTGACTCTTCTGAAGAAAATGTCATGGTTTTCGCCTGAATTCATTTCGGAAAAGGAACTTATTTCGGTCATAGAGCGTAGAATTTCCTGTAGCTTAATCATCGGTTAATATAAATGCTGCTTTATGAAGTGTTCTACTGTAATACATCCAATACCATCTCTCAGAATCTACCGCCACAGCAATGGCTTCCTGATGCGAACGAACTTTTGGGCGCATTCTTGTGTAGTTGCTACAGCCAACGGTCTCTTACAATTTACCACCAAGAATTGCTCAGTTTCTCCTCAGCCTGAATGTATAAATCAAATACAAGAACAGATAGCTTGACTGGAATGCGGGTAACTACCATCAAATGATGTGCGCTGCTCTTAGACCACTGTATTAATTCAAAGCCGCATCAAGTGCGTATGTTAATGCAAGATTGAAAGTACTCGCAATAATATTCCAAAAAAACAGACAGATGAAGCGTGAACGAGACGGCGTCTGAGTGAAGACTGCCTTTTCGTTTCTAAAGCTAGTTTAGTCCTTGTGACGTCAAATTTGTTATCGTACAACCTCTTGCATGTTCGTGAGCGATCGGTTGACAGCGCGATCCCCACTCGATACCGCGGGTATTTTGATGTTACTAAATCCTAACTAAACATACCAGCTGCGATATAAGCCTACGGTAGCTGCGCAGTTTCGTTGGATCACCGCTTAAAATTGCTGTTGTAGGATCTATCCTTAAAATGAGTAGCCAGAAGTTCCTTTTGTAAGTTCAAAGTTTGAAGTACACCAATCTTTAATTGCGTCCTTAAGATCCTACCGGTGATGACAAGACCTCTTACAGTTTTTAATGTTAATAAACAGGTAGTTAGTACGGACACATGCGGAGCTTATTAGCTGTTATATCGTCAGAAACCAAAAGGGCACACAGTGCAGAAAAAGTGACCAGAGATTGTTTTACGCACAATTTAGTAAATACGGCACACATCACCAACATTTCTCAACTAAACTGAAACCACACTTTTTAACGGATTGTCTATAAAGCATAACCACTCAGTCTTGATTAAACAAATCTAAATTTTAACTGTGATGTGTCCCGAGGCTAAACTGAACAAAGACAGAGGCAAGACTAGCACTGTAAGCAACCGGCAACAAGCCTGAGTGAAAACTGAAGTAAGACTGGCTAAAATGGCGCGACTCCTCAAGACTCATTTCCCTCAATGTACTCTGGCAGTCAACATAGACCAGGACGAGATCCCTGTGAGATATCGGTTTTCACGTATTCGAAGGGAGAACTAGGAATCTGCTAGGGAATGTGTTGCCCATAGTAAAATCCAATGGGCGGTGGGAACATTCCAACCGTTCAAGTCACTTGGTCCAGATGGAATTTTTCCAGCTCTCCTGCAACAAGCAAGAGTAAACTTAATAAGATTCCTATGGAGGTTATTTAGGGTTTGCCTAGCAGCAGGAATCATTCCTAACGTCTGGAGGCCAGTAACGGTTGTCTTCATTCCAAAGCCAGGGAGAATTGATCATACCAAGGCCAAGGATATGAGATCAATCAGTCTCTCCTCCTTTCTTCTTAAAATATTAGAAAAACTGGTCAACGTGCATATTAGGTTCAAATGGCTCTGAGCACTATGGGACGTAACATCTGAGGTCATCAGTCCCCTAGAACTTAGAACTACTTAAACCTAACTAACCTAAGGACATCACACACACCCATGCCCGAGGCAGGATTCGAACCTGCGACCGTAGAGGTCGCGCGGTTCCAGACTGCATGTTAGGGAGAGGAGCTTAACTAGGATCTCTCTACACACAAACCAACATGCATACCAACCAGGAAAATCTTGTGAAACTGCACTCGACCAACTTGTTGGGAAGGTGGAGAAAGCACTACACTTTCAGGAAATAGCCCTCTGCATCTTCTTGGACATCGAAGGGACTTTTAGCAACACGAACTTCCAATCGATGGTTAAGGCAGCAGAGGTGCATGGCTTGGAGACCACCATTTGCAGGTGGATTAGAGCCATGCTTAGCGGTAGGAAGGTAGAATCCACCATGATGCAAGGAAAAATGGTAATCAACACCACCAGAGCCTGTCCGCAAGGAGGGGTCCTGTCTGTCCCCTCTACTTTGGAACCTTGTGGTGAATGAACTCATTGTAGAATTAAACTCTTGACATGACTTTTGCCAGGGATTTTGCCATAGTAATACTTGTTAAATTTTCAAGTGCAGTCAGTGCTATGGCACAAGGAGCATTGAATATTGTGCAAAACTGGTGCAGGAAACAGGATGTAAGAGTCAGTCATAAGAAGACAGTAGACCCTACCATTTACGAGGAAGCAGATCGATCACACATATTGGAATCTCAAGCTTCTCGATGAAACTCTACTAGAAGGGGACAGTGAAACATCGACGGATAACCGTGGATGAGAAACTATCGTGGACCGCTCACGTAAGGAGCACCAGGCACCAGGAGAGCTTGTGGTAAAAACTGGGGCTCAAGCCCCAAGAGTATGTACTGAATATACACCACAGCAGTAAGGCCTACGATCACCTATGGGGCTACAGTGTGGTGGAAAAAGGCAGAACAGCACGTAGCTGGTAAGGAGCTTGCTAAGGTGCACAGATTGGCCTGCTTAGCAATTACAGGCGGAATTAGCAGCGCACCCACTGCTGGGATGGAACCATGCTGGACGTGCCCCCATTACACCTGTGGGTAAAGATGAAGGCAGCAGCTGTAGCACACAGGTTAAAGACTGGAAAAACCTGGAACTCACTGGGGTACCCAGGCTGTCAAACTAAAATACTGTGTGAGGTAGACATAGGTATGGTTGGGGAAATGCCGGCTGACTATATAACAACTCCCAGACGCTCCAACAAGCCTTTCAGTGTAGTAATTGGAAGTAGAGAGCTCTGGGAGTACACATTTCGACACCGCACTGGGGACATAGGTTAGTTCACTGACGGCCGGCCGAAGTGGCCGTGCGGTTAAAGGCGCTGCAGTCTGGAACCGCAAGACCGCTACGGTCGCAGGTTCGAATCCTGCCTCGGGCATGGATGTTTGTGATGTCCTTAGGTTAGTTAGGTTTAACTAGTTCTAAGTTCTAGGGGACTAATGACCTCAGTAGTTGAGTCCCATAGTGCTCAGAGCCATTTGAACCATTTTTCACTGACGGTTCGAAAACAGACCAAGGTGTTGGGGTCGAGGTATACAGGGTGCAACCGAGGCTGGAGAGTGCAATCTTTCTAGGGAAGAAGGCCACTGTGTTTCAAGCAGAAATATCTACTATCAGGGTACGCGTGGAGGAGAGTTTGCGGAGATGCTACAGAGGTCGTAGCATTTTCATTTATTCAGACAGTCGAGCAGCCCTGAAAGCACTGGCAGCCTATGCAACAAGATCAAAGATCGTGGCAGAATGCCACAAAGTCCTTGTGGAGCTACGGGAAAGCAATAGGGTAAACCTATTGTGGGTCCCTGGTCACTTAGGGATTAGTTGTAATGAGCAAGCCGATAGGTTGGTCAGGATGGGGGCGATGACACCATTTATTTGACCGGAACCTGTCCTGACAATCACCAAGGCGATGATCAAAATAAAACTACGAGACTGGACAAGGAGACAGCATGTAGAATACTGGGCTAAGGTTCAAAAGCAAAAACATGGCAAGGTATTGATGCCGAAGCCATGTTCTAAGAGAAGTCTCTCAATCCTGGGCTTGAACAGGAGAGAAATGAAACTCATAGTTGGACTATTGACAGGCCGTGGGAACTTCAGAAAACACCTACATACAATGTGGATAATAGAAGAAGGCCCCAAATGTAGGATTGTGGTGTGGGTGGGGAAACCGAATCACATTTGATCTTCGAATGCGATACATTGGAGAGTAAAAGACACAGAATATTCGGATCAACCAGGCCTGAAGAAATTGTGTCCGTCAAAGCACTGGTAAATGATCTCGTTGCACTGTTCGAGGGCATTGGTTGGCTTTACTGGAGACACAGGGAACGATACCGCACAATAAACTCTGTTCCGGTGCGGCCAGCAGCGGGCTTGACCAATGTTGTTTTTGCTTCCCTTATCAAATCAAATCAAATCAAAATGGCCCGAGCTTTGGCTTTATAAAGACTCCCTCTCGGATACTGTTCAACTTCTTTAATCCATAACAGTTTATAAATTCTATAGGTAAGAATGTTTGTCTTTCACTGGCTAACAAGATTATTATTATATTTTATTTATATATTACGTGGTATGAACAGCGTGTAATAAAATACGCAGTACTAAATTATGCCTATGCAATGGGAGTCCCCAGTTTATGACTATGAGACACGTATTGTACACTAAAATTTAGTTATTGAAAATCTAGTAACTTTTAATTAGTTATTCTTGCTCTTTAATGTGGGTGTCAACAGATTCAGACAAATCAGGCGTTTGGAAGTATGTCAACAGATCCCGGGAATTTACAGTAGTCTGGCTATAATTTGCACTGAAAGTTTAAACCAGGTGAAATCTTTAATTAACAACATCTTTCAAACTAATTCAGTTCCGATTAACGTAAACACTTTGTCGAAAAGGGGAAAAATAACTTTCCTGTACGTGTCTCTTAAGTAAAACTTCACTTAGGCTCTGGAAGTGACTGGCTATAACGCTAAGAAAGTAGCAGGGAAAGAAAGTGCGGATTCTGAAGGAAACGTCACACCACGCGACGGTTGGTTGACAGGCAGGTAATGGTATCTCCGGTAGAGCAGCCTTGTTGACCGCTTTTATCAAAAACAGTCTGCTACGGGCTGTCGGCCAAAACGTGTGCGTTAGAGTGCAAGCGTCCGACTTGCGGCAGTACTCCGCCCTGCTCATGCCACGCTGTCACGTAGGCGCCATTGATTTTCTATCTCTGATCGCTGCGAGATATCGCCTAGGCATGTTGCAGCTATCCCATTGGCTGGTACGCAGCGTACGCTTCAACGCTGTCTGCCTTGCGCTTCGACTCAGACCTCAAATTTCTTCGCACCCACCACCTGTCGCAATAAACTACAGCAACGGCAGTTAATGTTCTGATAATTCGCCGTGCTACATTATCCAGCAATCTATCAATTTTTATTTGTTCAACTAATCTCTGGTCGTCATCTGTTCGGACAAATTTCAACAACCGGTAGTATTGACGGAGGACATGGAAAAAGTTCAATGAAGGGCAGCTCGTTTTGTATTATCGCGAAATAGAGGAGAGAGTGCCACGGATATTATACACGAATTGGGGTGGCAGTCATTACAACACAGGCGTTTCTCGCCGCGGCAGGACCTTTTCATGAAACTTCAATCACGAATTTTCTCCTCAGAGTGTGAAAATGTTTTGTTGGTGCCCATCCACATAGGGAGAAATCGTAATAAAATAAAAGAAACCGGAACTCGTACTGAAAGATTTGAGTGTTCGTTTTTCTCGCACGCTAGTCGAGAATGGATGGGTAGAGAAGTAGCTTAAAGGTTGTTCGATCAACCCTCTGTCAGGCACTTAATTGTGAATTGCGGAGTAATCATGTAGATGTAGACTACACTTCTAGGTCTTATCGTTTCTTTGCGTTGTGATCCTTTTTATTTTGCATAAAATTTTTGTATTTAATTTTTTAGATTAAGAGAAAATTTCCTCCGTTAGCATATCAGATCATTCACTTTTAGTAACAACTGAAGAAAGAAATTTGGCCATCAGTAGAGCAAGTGCAAGATTTCTAATGTTTATGAAACTGTGACGAATCTATCTGTTCTTTGCAATGGTCTGAGTAGCATATACACACGACAGTTTACACTCAATCACATTTTTCGATAATACAACATTTGAATCAGTCATGTTATGAAGGTTAGGTACAGCCTAGATCTAGCTGAATCCTACAAAAAGCAGCCAACTCTTCGCTATGTTTCCCTTCAGTTTCATTCCGATTTGTGAAGTTAGCGTACGTATACTGGGGCACTTACCTACCATCACTGTATGGTGAAATTATTGCCAATTTTAGATGGTTTTCATTAAGATCATTGCAGCCCCAGTAGACCAGGCTCGAGAATGAACCAGTCGATTCGAAAATAGTCGTCAAAAAGTGGTACAAGACATTGATGCTTTAGTGAAACGTGGCATGTTTAACGTGTGAAGAAAACAGTCACGGAATACATGTTCAGGCCAATTTAAATTTCTTCTGAAAAGACATTCATCGTAAGACTACATCAATCGCAACAAACACCAGTGTTATACTTAGCTGTCCCATGTTCTTTGCCTCATCAATTAAAAGAAATGTACGTTTCATTTTATTGTCATTTCTCATCAATGCAACAGTTTTAGAAAGTAAAGTTGCCATGTAAGGCTTTAATTAGCTACCGTGAAGCGATACATGTCCACAGAACTTTTAGTGCTAGTAGAATAAACTCGCTGACAATAGTTTCTCGTGAAGACGCAACTCTCAACCGTTTTCGAGGAAGTGGAGTTTGAAAATTTTAGACGTGCTTATAGCCTTTCTATGGTCGTTAGCATTCAAGCACTCTACAGTCGAGTAAGTAAGCGACTAATTTCATAAGTATGAGGTCTCTGAATCAAATCTCACTGCCGGTACTTCTTTCTTCATTCCCACGTAATTCTAACAACACATTTATTATGACTGTACCAATTATCAATATGTAACCGGTCATTCATTATTTTCGTAATCTTTATCTTGAAAAAAGGAGAAAAAACTTCGTAAGTAAATCGGAAATAAAAAAGGATACTCGGGAATTTTCAATCAAATCGGTATAGTCATTTTATTTATATTATTACATCTACATTTGTGACAAGTGTAATATGAAACCTATGAAGAACTCTACGAATCAGGATGATACTTATCGTAGAAACAAAGAAAACAATAATTATTGCGACTTACGGCACATTTAACGAACGGCATATACGATTATAATGGGAACCGATTACCAAAATTGTAGTGAAAAACCCGATTTTTCAGGACAAAGATCGTGAAAATAATAAATGATTCATTAGGTACCGATAATTTGCACAGTCATAATAAATCGGTTATCATCACCTGGGAACGAAAAAAAACCAGCGGCGAGATTGTCTCCAGAGGCCAGGGACTGATGAACCTTAAGCACCTACTCGCTCGGCTACGGACTCCTTGCATAGCGGCGCCTGTGTCAAATATACATGCACGCCTAAAATTTTCAAACTCGATTTTCTCGAAAACGGTTGACAGTTGCGTCTTTATATATTTTGAGGTTTTAGTCGTGCCCCACACCCTGGCAATGTGAAACACGTCGGTGAGGGCAGTTTGTACTGTCTCCTTCCGTGGAACACGAGCGCGAACCAGCTTTCAAGAGTAGATCGGTGAACAAACCTGGCTCTAGTCGATGGTATCGACAGTAAAAAAGGGATTGGAGAAAGCTACAGTAGGTGAAAAGCCTTCAGAGAAGTGTGCAAGCATATTGTGACCTCGAAGGAAACACAAACTGAGGTAGCCCTGCCACACAGTTATACTTGTCTACTAGCATTTACCAACTATTTGACATCTGCCTTCCTGCACATAACAAACACATCAAAAATTTAATAAAACAACGAAATCGAAAACCAACATCTAGAGAGAGAGAGAGAGAGAGAGAGAGAGAGAGAGAAACAATGCCGAGAGGTAAACCTCTCGAAAAAGAGAAATGAAAATCACGGACGTCGCGTTAAAGCTCGGTGCATTACGGCAGACGGACTCGCGGAGCACATTCGTTGTGAGTGGACGATAGAAACTACTGTAAATGCTACAAGCTCCCGACTTCCTATCATATTACCTGACTGGTAACTGCTGCTGACACGTTGCTGATTCGGAGGTGATGGAGCTAAGTTGCTCTAAAGAATCTTTTTTAATGGAAATCATAGCGTTGCCCGCGTAGTTACGCTGTATACAATGTAACCTATGAGATATTATTCCTATCAAAGGTTAGTTTGCAGACTATATTTTGTAAATGCTTGACCTATGTCGGTCAATACTACGTAAGTGTGATGACGGGGGCGTTGTACGCCCAGTCACACCCTACTTTAAATATTCGGTTCCGAGTTATGCTGTTAACCTATGTGAGACACTTACGCTTTGCTCACTATTAGACCATATCCATAATTTACGTTCCCGTTCAAAAGGGAAGAATACAGCTAATGTTCATATTATTAGCTTGACCTTTGTCGGTCAATAGTATATAAGTGTGTTGGCAGCGGCGTTGTACGCCCTGACACACCCTACTTTAAATATTAGGTCCTTATTTCTTGGTAGTCGAAGTGAGAATTCTACCACGCTCACAATAATCCTTATCCTAAATAGTTAATAGCCTTAAAAGCGATGCCCTAAATAGTTAATATCTGATACACTAAGTGTGTTTTTCGACATTAGGGTGGCACATCCTATTTAAATGCATAGGGGTCTTGAACCCACTACTAAGTAATATTTAACATTTACCCTTAAGAGTTTTGTTCCACATCACCCTTGTGACTAGATATAGTGGACGGTCGTACAATATTATATTTATAGTTAGTGTATGTTTGGTTAAGTTATAACAGGTTTCCTAAACACAACGTTGACCATCAGTGCATAAAGTCATAAATGATGCCCTAAGCTTTACACACCCAGTCAATAATAAATGTGTAGTAATGTAGTGCCATAACATAACAACGTTAGTCAAATTTCGCGTTAATAAACTCACGTATTACTTCATGTATACTTGAAATTATTTTATTTCCACCTTCTGCTAACCCTTAGAAGTTCTCGCGTCACAGACATATAACCTTGTTCATCCCCCGCATGAGATCGTGCGGAACCATACAACATAGCTGTGATCATAAGTTATTTTAATCTAACAAGCTTAACTTACTGTCTAAGTAAATTTCTTATCAGTTAATAAGGTCTCGGTCTACAGTAAACGCTCATCGGGATTCTATCTAGTTAGTGCCTTGTTCTCTCACAAATTTACGGTTTAACATTATAGGTAATTTGCCAGTACATAACATAAAGACAGCCAATGGCAGACACCTGATCCGCCGTCTTGCTAGGTACATATCCGCGTGCCACAGTCAGTTCCAACGTAGCGTCCGCGGCTAACCGACCGCTTTTCACGAAGTGCGGCCGGGACTGTTCCTCTGCTAAGTAACTTAGCTTTTTGTGTTTGATCGTGCCTTATTCTGGCAACTACTAGTTTATTTTATGCTTCTGAAGAAGGCTAGATTACCTTAGCTGAAACCAGGGTAAAGGCCAGTAACATTTCGCAACTGAGGCGGATTTTTGACATATTTATTCCTTATTTAATTGGCTATGTCTAATCAGGGAGCTGGTAGCAGCCTTTGAAGCCCAGAATTACTGAACTTGGTTCCAGTGAACGATACTGTTTGTGTCGCAATTCTCCCTTTCCATAGGAGCATACTAACAATATGGGTTTATAACGAAAAACGATCGCTGTTTAGGAAACAGTGCAGCGATTGAAAGTACAGGTAATTGCAATAAATCGGCTCTGATGACATTTTTGAAAGTAATTGTGTATGTTTTAGTAAATCATCGCTAGTTGACGTTGCTCAGCAGGCTGTATACGAACTGACGCTTAGGAAGCGGTAAGATTTGTCTGAGTGGCTGCGACGCTCTGCCACCCTGTGCTCTCTTGCTGTTGCAGCCGTAGGCTAACATGTATGCTTTACAGATCATCTAAACTCTTAAGTTACACACCAACCTGGGAATTAATACAGACATTTGTCTTACAGCAACTGACATTAAATTTTATAGGACGCTCCAAAATAGCAATAGGTAACTATTTTATGAGTCTCATTCGTATTTGAGATAATTTAGGAAATATTTAAAATTACCCAAAAAAACTTAATTTTTAACTTCTTGACACATTCAATATTCAGGAACATTAATATATTTTTGTAAATACATAAAATGATGACAGACTCAATAGTTAGTCACCAGAACAGGTAATAAAACAATATTTTATTTCACAGTATAAATTATGTTGCGTTCTCAGCTCCCAAAAATTAATTTTTCAGTGTGTTTGACAGTTTTACTTTGGTATGTTATGGTCTCTGGATGAACGGAGAATGACTGCGGCACGTGTGTCAAGGAGGAATCATTGAAACTATGAATAACTAAGTGTGAGTGTGCGTGGGAATCTGATAATGCAGCCTTGCATACATGGGGAGAAATGCTAACCGTAAAACACCCAGGTTTCGGTATAGTAGAAGCATAAACTTGAACCAATCCTTGAGACTATTAAAGATAGAGTTTGTATTTTATTGGTTTTTGGGAATGTGTTGTTATGTAATTTTATTTCAGTTGATTCGAAATGGCGACTGGTCCAAACAGGGAAAGAACTGGGTTATGTGGATCGAAATATGCATCTGATTGGCTAGTGTTAGATCTTTCGCGCGCTTTGTACTGAGGGGGTAGTTTCACGCGTGACTCAGGCCACGTCCATGGTCTGGGATCCCGTAGCTCTATGCATTTTTATTGAAACCGAGTAACAGTGATTATTTGGAGAAATATGATAGATCGGCAGATGTTTATGATCATTCGCGTATGACGGCTATGAAAATTTAGAATTTTTTGATAAAAATTGAGATTACGAAACGGATTCACATTTTGCGAATCTTGATTGATGTCAACTGTTTGCGACACACGAAAATTTGTGCCGCACCGGGACATGAACCCGGATTTTCTGCTTATCGTGAGTGGTCGTCTTAACAACTTCGTCTACCCGAGCACGCCCCCAGGACCGATCCAAACTTGTCAAACCGAGCGAGGTGGCGCAGTGGTTAGACACTGGACTCGCATTCGGGAGGACGACGGTTCAATCCCGCGTCCGGCCATCGTGATTTAGGTTTTCCGTGATTTCCCTAAATCGCTCCAGGCAAATGCCGGGATGGTTCCTTTCAAAGGGCACGGCCGACTTCCTTCCTCGTTCTTCCCTAATCCGATGAGACCGATGACCTCGCTGTCTGGTCTCCTTCCCCAAACCAACCAACCAACCAAACTTGTCAAGGAGTGACAGCCCTTACGCCCGCACATTTCGTGACCCCCACACAGGGAGAGGGAAACATTTTGATGCGCTAAAATGACGATAAAGCGGTTTACATACAACAAAAGAAGTTTGATGACTATTTCCGCTGACAAACAGAATTTCAACGTACTATTGCGCATCATCACAGTCCACAAGTATGTCTTTATTAGTCAGACGGAATCAACTAGATCCAGTCACAAGAATTTTGTTTCCAAATTCTTTTGTCGTTGGTGGATACACCCATTTCCTGTAAGTCTTCGTTTATAAATGTACAACAGTTCTGTCCGTGTAAATATGTAACTCGTCAACATGTAAGCGTTTCTAGAATAGCCTCAGTTCTCCTACAAACCAACACTAAAGCACCTTCGATGTACAATTGTAACGAAATGCAAAAAGATTGGAGCAAATTTCCACTTTAAGTATTGAAAAGCGTAAGAAAATGCCTACAACGAAAAGAAAGAACACGACAGTATTATATTACAAAATTAGTGGTCAATACGTTGAGTACATCACATCGTATTATGCCTGAGAACCGGCATGAAAACGGTCGATTGTAAAAATCAGACTCAGAGAAGGCGAATGGAAATTTATGTTTTTTGCGAGGAGTCAAGGTCAATGCATCTGTAAAGAAAATCGCCGATATGACGCTAGTCTGACAAAATCTAGCGTTGTTCCAGCGCCTGGAGTCGTCATCCAGTGAGCGTGGGGATTACGACAGACGTCTAACTAATGCAGAAAGGCGAACCTAGGATCGTAAAGGGTTTAGTTCACACGAAAGTGAAACAGAAATGCTGCGAAGAACTTAATTGGAAAAACGACGCCGTAGTTCTCGTGAAACCTTGTTGGATGAATTCAGAGAACCTGTATTCGAAGAAGACAGAGCTGTAGACACGGGCGCTCAGGTTGATACCGTGTTCCTTGACTCCAGGAAGGCGTCTGGCAGTCTCGCACTCTCGTTTAGTGAAAAAGAATACGAGCTTACCGCATATTGGACCACACCTGTGACTGGATTCAAGACATCTTTGCACACAATATCTACTAACACGTTGCGCTTAACGGAACAAAATTGGCAGGTGTAAAGGTAACTTCAGAAGTACTCCGAGAAAGTGTGACAAGGCAGTACTGTTTACAAGGTACATAAATGATCTAATGGATGCCGTTGGGAGCTTCATAAGGCTGTTTGCAGATAATGCTGCTGTCTATAGAAAGGGAGCAGCGCCAGAAGCGAGTGGCTAATTCCAGGCAGATCTGCAGGGATTTATCCTAAACTTTAAAAAAATTAACGTGGTGCACATAAATAATCGAAGAAATCCATTACTGTACGATTACAATATTGGCGACAAATCACTCGAAACCGTAACAACCGTAAGAAACCAGAAGTAACTACCAAGCGCGACCCAAATTGAAAAGACCTCATGCAACTAACTTTAGGAAAAGCAAAGACCTTGCTGAGATTTTCTGAGAGATTCTTAAGGAAATGTAACTCATCCACGAAAGGCCAATTCTTCAGTACTAATCAACAGTCTGAGATCCTTGCCTGACAAAAAAACTGAAGCACCCAGAAGGGAAGAAGAAAACGAAATGAAACTTTCCCGGTTGAGAGACTATGTGGTGTTTCCTCAATGGTTACAATTCGAGGCAAATTTACGGCAGTACAAGCCCGCTCATCAGTATGCCGAACCCCTCTAGTCTGGATGCATGCAGTGTTTCGTTTGGAAAGGGTTTCATAAAGCCGTTGTATCTTCTCCCGAAGCGAGGTAGCCCACGACTGTTACAACTGGTCGTTGATATCCAGGTACTGACATTTGGACGGAGTCGACGTCCGAGCTGGACCCGTACATGTTCTCTCAGGGCAGATCTGGAGATCTTGCTGGCCACGGGATTACCTGAGCATCATGCAGAATGTTCATAAATACACATGCCGTGTGTGGACGAGCAGTTTGCTGTTGAAAATTGGCATTACGATACTGTCACATAAGAGGTAACACTCGAGGACGCAATACGTTTGTGACGTGCCGTTGTGCCAACAATCTCAGTGACTCCCCTCACAATGGCGCCACTATACTTCTCAAAACATTGGAAGGATGGGACCTCTCCCGAAGTCGCCACTGTTTCCGCCGACGATGGTCATTCGTGGCAGAGCACAACAGAACACAACAGAACGCCGCCCGGGCTGGCCGAGCGGTTCTAGGCGCTACAGTCTGGAACCGCGCGACCGCTACGGTCGCAGGTTGGAATCCTGCCTCGGGTACGGATTGTGTAATGTCCTTAGGCTAGTTAGGTTTAAGTAGTTCTAAGTTCTAGGGGACTGATGACTTCAACAGTTAAGTGCATAGTGCTCAGAGCCATTTGAACCATTTGAATAGAACGCCATTCATCGTCAGTCCACGCTTCCCGGTCACAGCACCACTCCGTTTGTGTTGTGGTGTCAACGGCAGCTGCGCATGCAACGATAATTACCGAATCCTTGTGCTGCTAGTCTCCTACCAATGGTGCGGAATGAGGAGTCCATTACTTGTTCCCTGCCTGCCCACATGATCCTATGTAGCTGCAGTCACTTCTGAATGCCTCACAGGTATTCTCCCAGCTAGATGAATGGAGAGCCACAGCGAGGCCCCTTCTAAACTGTCAAGTGCTGATAGTATTGTCTCATAAGAGTAAGCGATATCTTTTTGTCCTTCCTAGTGATCACTCAGCATCTTACGCTATTCACGCCTGTTATGTACCCAACCAGGCCTGGTAACAACACTAAACACGAATAACACTAATGCTCTCTGGTAACCGTTCTACCTGTCACAGACAATTGCAGCTGTAATCGTTTACATGCCCAGCGATGGTGGATACCTGTGCGAAGTTAACGTCGGTATCCGGCCGTGTCTTCTGGTGGCTTCACGGTTTTGTCAGGCGATATAGAACATATACACAAGATCGACCGAAGAGCGGCGCGTTTAGTCGTGGGATCGTTCAGTCGGCGAGATGCACAACACACAATAGTGGCAAGCGCTACAATACGGGCGCTGCGCATCATGGAGAGGTTTAGTATTGAAATTCCAAGAGTGTACGTTCCGGGAAGAGTCGGGCAACGTATTACTTCCTCCGGCAAACGTCTCGCGAAATGACCAGATAGTGGTGCCAAAAGTACCCTCCACCTCACTTCGTAACGTGGTTTGCGCAGTAGAGATGTAAATGTATGGCCAGATGGGGATTTGCACTCTGCCCTGGTCACTGTGCCAGTGTGAGGGCACGAGGCCGAGTAGACATTGCTGTGAGTCGCGTCTTCATTTGTCATCCGTGCTTAGACTTTTCCTGGATTACCCCAAGTTCCTTCATGCAGATGTTCTAGGTTGTTCGTTCCTCATTACCTGTTAAGAGCGAGCAAGTTGCCCTGCTCTAATGACCCTGATGTCAATGGGACGTAAAACACCACTGTCAAGAAGTCCTGAGCAGAGCAGAGTTTTTCTGTGCGCAGCAAGAGCAGAAAAAATTGTTCACACAGCGCGCGCACACACACACACACACACACACACACACACACACACACACACACACACACAAACCTTTGCTGGGACGATGAACATAATTGTGCCAGGAGTAAATTTAAAATATACGCCATTCAGTACGCAAAATTCCACTACGGCCTACGGCAGTCATCACACTGGGAATATCTAAATTCCAAGATGTGACGACACCGAGACACGGCAACAGCACTAGTAGTTACCCCCCCTGTGTACGCTATTTAACTGGTGCCAGAAGAATAAACCATCTGCATCATTTACATAACTGACTTAGTTTGTGCAGTGTTAATACTTAGCCCTATCTTTAGTGACGGAACCAGTAAAACTGAAGAGCGTCAATTATTAACATCTTCAGAGTAAGACCGTTGCATCAAAACATTAAAAAATAATAAGAATAAGAAAGGTTATATTCTTGTGTTGTCTGAAGTGATAAATGTAATTAATAATGCGTGAGATGCATTCAAACTTCACTACAAACATAACGAATTAATATGTAATCTCTAAATGTTGTGAATAAAAATGTAATTGGTTAAATAGCTGGGCAGCTAGAGATCATATAAATACAGCAAAAAAAAAAGAATATAGTTCCACAATCCCTCTAAGGTTCCCGAGAGGTTTCCCTTGGTAGTAAGGCAAATGCAGCAACTGGAAAGCTCTCATTTTTTCCCAAACGGAACTCCCTCTGCCCCTGGAAAGCTCGCTAAAAGGGGCACAAAGAACCCTCCGCCATACACCGTAAGATAGCTTGCTGAGTATAGATGTAGATATTGATGTAACCTGCATTAGTGGGCCCAGGTCACAGCACCACAAAACATCACAAATCACCTCCGGCTACAACCGTGCCCTCTGCACGCTGTGGGCTAAACGTCTGATTGGCCCGTCGGTGCACTCGATGCGTCGCATCTCTTCAGAAAGAGCCAAAATAGTGAGTCGTCGGACCACAATACATGCCTCCATTCAGCTGATGTCTAGTCCTTGAATCGTTTGTCCCGCTGCACTCGTGAAGTCTCATGTGCCTCTGGCGATGTACCTGACTCCGAATGCCTATTTCATATAGCTCCCTTCGCAATTTTATCTTGTAAATTGGCTGAGATGGACCTACATTCACTGACAGAAGCAGTTTCTTTCTGGTTTGATACTGACTGTAACTGACAAAGCGCAACAGTAGTCTCTGGTCCCTGTCGGTTGGGGTATTTTTACGACCACTGTTCTTACGCCGTGTTACATGGTTGCGAATGGTGAAGCACACCTTATAGACACTGATACAGCAACAAATTGGGGCAGCTTCATTTGAGGTGAGGTCACGGGCACGTCCATTTGCTTTTAGCGTTTTTGTGGATGCACACTTTAGAATTGTGCTGAAGCGCTATTGATGAATGATACTGTTCTAAGTACTGTCCACAGTGTACGGACAAAATTGACGCCATAGTTGGTGAAAAAATTCGTTAAGTAGCACTTTGTAATTTTAGTGTCCTATTTGTTTATGCCTTGGTAGGTTTGTTTTCACGTAAGCAAATTACAACTGCCGGCTGACACTTGTCATACGATATCGTCCCTGTTTTTTAGTCTTACAACTTGGCAGCCAGTGTGCGCAGAGCCGTAAATACGATTCCTATGTAGCGACTGGGAATTGCCGAAGTAGACACAGCCCACTACTGCAGCGGAAAGTATCGCAAGCGGGAGCTGTATACGGCGAGCAAGGTAGCCGCAGGTCTATAGTGTCGTAATGGCTGATGAAATTGACATTGTCGTACAATATGAAAAAATGACACACCGTGAAAGAATTGTGGGAATGTGACGGAAATCGGTAGATGTGATCTACATAAACAGAAAGAAATGATTACAGTTTCAGAAAATTTGGATGATTTATTCGGGACAAAATGTGTCTGAGCTCTATCGGACTTAACATCTGTGGTCATCAGTCCCCTAGAACTTAGAACTACTTAAACCTAACTAACCTAAGGACATCACACACATCCATGCCCGAGGCAGGATTCGAACCTGCGACCGTAGGGGCCACGCGGTTCCAGACTGAAGCGCCTAGAACCGCACGGCCACCGCGGCCGGCTATTCGGGACAAAGAGTTTCACTAATTGAGCACGTGAACAACGCGCTGGTCTACCTGTGGCCCTTAGGCAAGCAGTTATTCGGCTCGGCATCGAGCGAGTGTCGGATGTACTCCCGAGTGACATAGTGCCAAGTTCTGTCCATTTGGCGCGTTAGATCTTCAAAATCCCGAGATGGTAGGAGTGCGCTGCCCATAACGCTGCAGACGTACGCCATTGGGGAGAGATGCGGCGATCTCGATGGCCAAGATAGGGTTTGGCGGGCAAGAAGACATGCAGTGGAAACTCTCGTCGTGTGTGGATGGTTATTATCTTGCTGAAATGTAAGCCCAGGATGGCTTGCCGTGAAGGGCAACAAAATAGGGCGTAGAATTTTGTCTGCGTGCCACTGTGCTGTAACGATGCCGCAGATGACAACCACAAGGGTCGTGCTATGAAAAGAAATGGCAGGCCAGACCGTGACTCGCGGTTGTCGGGAGACAGTCAGGTTGGTATCCCAGCGCTGTCCGGGACGTCTGTAGACACCTCTTCGCTGGTCATCGGTGCTCTGTTCGAAGCGACACTCATCTCTGAATACAGTTCTACTCCTGTCAGTGAGATTCGAGGCCGAAGACATGCCCCGTAGTGTCGCCCACCGTACGACCCGACAACCGGGAGTGCCGGTCTGGGGTGCCACTTATTTTCCTAGCAGGCCACCTTCGGTTGTCATCTGCGGCACCCTTACACCACGTCTATAATATCCTACGCACCATTTTGTTGTTCTTCGCGGCTAGCCATCGTGGGCTTACATTTCGGCAAGATAATGTCCGGCCGCACACGACGGGTGTTTCTACTGCTTGTCTTCGTGCGGCCAGCGAGGACGCAGCATCCCTCCCCAATTGAGAACGTTTGGAACATTATAGGCAAGACCATCCGACCATCTCGGTATTTTGATGATCTAATACGCCAATTGGACAGAATTTGGCACTATATCCTTCAAATGGTTCAAATGGCTCTGATAAGGGAACCTCCCCAACGCACCCCCCTCAGATTTAGTTATAAGTTGGCACAGTGGATAGGCCTTGAAAAACTGAACACAGATCAATTGAGAAAACAGGAAGAAGTTGTGTGGAACTGTGAAAAAATAAGCAAAATATACAAACTGAGTAGTTCAAAGGAAGATAAGCAACATTAAGGACGATGGAAACGCAGGAGCGCCGTGGTCTCGTGGTAACGTGAGCAGCTGCGGAACGAAAGGTCCTTGGTTCAAATCTTCCATCGAGTGAAAAGTTTAATTTTTTATTTTCAGTTTATGTGACAGACTCTTATGTTTTCATCGCTTTTTTGGGAGTGATTATCACATCCACAAGAAAACCTAAATCGGGCAAGGTAGAAGAATCTTTTTACCCATTCGCCAAGTGTACAAGTTAGGTGGGTCGACAACATATTCCTGTCATGTGACGCGCATGCCGTCACCAGTGTCGTATAGAATATATCAGATGTGTTTTCCTGTGGAGGAATCGGTTGACCTATGACCTTACGATCAAATGTTTTCTGTTCCCATTGGAGAGGCACGTCCTTTCGTCTACTAATCGCACGGTTTTGCGATGCGGTCGCAAAACACAGACACTAAACTTATTACAGTGAACAGAGATGTCAATGAACGAACGGACAGATAATAACAATGCAAAAATAAAGAAAGTAAAATTTTCAGTCGAGGGAAGACTTGAACCAAGGACCTCTCATTCAGCAGCCGCTCACGCTACCACGGGACCACGGCGCTCCTAAATTCACATACTCCATTATGTTGCTTATGTGGCCCATGGACTACTCAGTTTGTATATTTTGCTTATTTTTTCACAGTTCCACACAACTTCTTCCTGTTTTCTCAATTGATCTGTGTTCAGTTTATCAAGGCCTATCCACTGTGCCAACTTATAACTAAATCTGAGGGGGGTGCGATGGGGAGGTTCCCTTGTGAGCACTATGGGACTCAACATCTTAGGTCATAAGTCCCCTAGAACTTAGAACTACTTAAACCTAACTAACCTAAGGACATCACACACACCCATGCCCGAGGCAGGAGTCGAACCTGCGACCGTAGCAGTCCCGCTGTTCCGGACTGCAGCGCCAGAACCGCACGGCCACCGCGGTCGGCACTATATCCTTCAGGACGACTTTGAACAACTCTATCAATCGACGCATTTTTGTTGAGTACCTTAATACACGTTTCGGAAACCCCGACACAAATTCGGCATCGTGACTGCTATAATGCGTGAGGGCTAGGCAACCTTTCGACACGACTTGCACGCGATTTGCCTACCGTTAGCCGTTAGAGCAGCCGCGAGACTAAATTGGTGTCGGAGCTTCAGAAAGGTACATTACGGTGCTCAACAGAGGTGCATGGATGACACCGAAGGTGTTGCCAAGCTTGTGGGGTCTCAGAGGGAGCCGCTGCCCGTTTTATCCGCGCATATCATAATGCAGCAACCTCCTGTGATCACATCGTAGCAGGGCGCGAAATAGAAGCTCCGAAAAAGCGTAAGATCCCTTTTCGTTTCGGATCACGTGTTTCCAGTCCATATACGACAGCAAATTCTGTGGTCGTACTACAGTAGGAAGCTGTGAGGTGACGTTCAGTACGGTTGCAGCCCCACGATGTCCTTACAGTAGGGTTCTAACGCCCATGTGGTGGCAGCAGGGTCGAACGTTGTCGAGAACGTCGTCATGTTTCTCATCGCACAACAAACTGTCGTATTTGACAGAGAAATGTGTGGAAATCAACGCCCCGAGAGTAGGAATGGTTTCGTTGACGCCCTTTATGCTACCCCCCTTGGCCTTTTCGTGTCGGTTCTGAGCGACGGTGTGTCTGAAACGTTTCCCTCGCCCACCCACGAGAAAACCGCGTGCTTTGAACGCTGGGTGTCGCGGTCCTGACCTCTATCGCAGAGGCAGCAAAAGTAGGGGTGAGACGTGTGTTAGAGCGGGTGTGACGGCGTTCCCATCGTGTGACGCGGCTACGGTGGCGTTGGGCAGAATTGTGGTGAAATTTGGTGTCAATGTAAGTCGTTAACCCACCTTAAGGCTCGCACGAACTTCTGACCTGTGGTCTTTTTTCGCTCGTGTCGGCACGTCGTTGCTTAAAGCCGGAGTGACGGCGCAGGGCGCCGCGCTTTTGCACCACTACGGTGGAAGACTGTACGCACCATTGAGCCAAATTTCAAACTTACGCATCGTAATGGGAGACAATTACGGGGTTTCGAAAATGTGAACCTTTAACTTTATTATATTTTCGATCTTCAGGGTTCTACAAACTCCTTTTTCCTTGAACTACACTTGCCAAGTTTCTTATAGTCCATATTTCGTACGAGAGAACGTCGGCCGATTCTACCGAAGAAGACAAACTGATTTGCATTTCACCGATTATCGTCCGTAGTGTGTACCTTTGCGCGATGAGATCGGCTGAATTCTCACAGCGCACGTATTGTAACGACATACTGATTTGACAAGCTCGGCCTTCTTCGGCCGATGTCGGTCGTAGTCGTAATCTACCAAGTCGATGCCATTGTGACCAGTCTTTGATAGTTATAAAGCTCCGCTTAGTTACTGCTGCGTAAATTTTATTTGTGAGACATTACATTGCCATACGTGTCCCGGCGGCACACAGCTGCCAGCATACTGGGAGAGTTGAGACCTGTGGTAGAGCAGGCAGCCTGAAGAAAGGCTGAGGGCAAGTGGGGACTGGGAGCTGCGCGCGACCTTGACGTCAGCTGAGCGCCTGGCCTCGCAGCTGTGCCGCGCGCGGCAGCTGCTAGCTCCGACGGGCTTCCCCACCTCCTTGCGCTTTCATCTTGTTCGCCGAATCGAGCTGACTGAAAGGCTGCACGTGCGCGGGCCGCACACACTGCGCAGACGTAGCGGGGCCGCAGATTTCGTGCGTGTAAACGACTGTCTCGTATATTCTGTTCGTCTCAGTCTTTAAACTGTGCATTCCTTCGCGTTTGCTGTTACTTCATTGGTTTCTCCCTGCCGTGGAAGGCATAGCAAGCCGCTGTGTTGCGTTCAGTCGCTTACGATTGCAAGAGTACTTTTATGCTGCAACGTCGCAAGTATACTGCCCATCGTATATTTAAGACGGAAGTCCCATTGCTATATGCATTCTTGCAGGTTTGTTGTCACCTCAGTGGAGTCTCCGCGGAACGTAAGCCACGAGTTGTGGGCTACAAGACTGTTGCGTGACGTTTGTCGTACAGCCTCTGCCCTAACTCGCAGCTGCGCTCCCTGGCCCACCCCCGCCCCGCGCCTTCCTCCAAGCAGAGACTGGGGTCCGCGGCAGGCATCGCTGTTGTTATGGCGGTCTTCAGTCCGAAGACAGGTTTCATGAGTTATCCACGCTACAAAACCATCTGCAGGTATCTTCATCTCCCAATAACTGTTGCAACCTACATCCGTTTGGAACTCTTGGACTCCATTTACAATTTTTAACCCCACGCTACCCTCCAGTAGTAAACTGACGATTTCTTGATGTCTCAGAACGTGTCCTATTAACCTTTCTCTTCTTTCAGTGACGCTATGCCACAAAATTCTTTTCGCACCAATTCCATTCAGTACCTCCTCTCATTAGTTACGTGATCTGCCCATTACTCTGTTGCACCACATTTCAAAAACTTCCATTCTTATCTGAATTGCTTATCGTCCGCGTTTTACTTCCATACAAGGCTACACTCCACACAAATACCTCCTCTTCTTCAGAGACTCTTTTCTAGCCACTTGTAGTCTACATTTTATACCCTCTCTACTTCGGCCTTCATCAGTTATAAAAGTCATTCTTGCTTAGCCATTTTGCACTTTCAGTCGATCTCATTTTTTAGGCGCCTATATTCCCTTTCGATTGCTCATTTGCCGCATTTTTATATCTGTAGTATAAACAAATCTTAACTGCAGAACAAAAAGCTGTTTCATGAAGCTCTTATCAATGTCTGAAAGGAGAATATTGTCAAACCGTCATACGCGACCTCACACGTTCAGTATGACATACTGACAATACGGAGAATATACCGAGTATCATCGATACTGCTCGTCAGTATTTCTAGTATTGGCAATAAATCAATATGCGCTGTCAGACAGTCAATATATGGACAGCCGCCAGACCGTCAACATATTGACAGTTTGACAATATTATTGAACATGTGACGGACATCTTTCACAGCCCTTAAGAACTACCAGGTCGCGTGTGACTAGTGGGACAGAGAAAGCGACTCTCCATTGAGATTCGAAACAAGAGCTACGTGAGTTAAACATTTAACCGCGTGACTGGTAAAACAGTGACGGCTTCCACGATAAAAAACAACGAAATAAGTGATACAGAAGTAGGGCCTAATTTCCAGAGGCGTCACATCTGGTGTAGGTGGATTCAGCCTGAAGAGCAATCGCTGAGAGTGATGAGCGGGCAGTTGTTCAACGCAAGTCCAAATCTACTATAAGTAATGCATAGTGCGTTGCCCTACTGGGGCATTTAACGCGAAGCTTCGCTGCCCTCCCAACCGGTCAACCGGTCGCTGGGATCCACCCCAGGCTGCAGCTGCGCGATTATCGTCTTCTCTTCTTTTGAGTCGTCTGTTTCTAGCTGCTTTATAACGCTTTTCCACGACCATGTGCTATTAACTTCACTCATTTTCACTGCACAAACTAACGACAAGCCCATATGGAAGCTACTGGCACGACAGAGAAAGTGACTGGCGATTGAGATTTGAAACATGTACTACACGAGTTAAACAACTAGCACGGTGATTAGCAAAAACACTAATCACTTTCAATGCTTCAGCGCTAGTCGCGCTAGAATAACAACAAAATACCTAATAGTAGAGACCTATTTCCAGTCGAGTTACAACACTCGATTGATGTGGACATCGGACAACGATCAATCACTGAACGAGTCTTTGTTTGCACTAGGATTGAATAAAATTGTCTCTAGAAGAAATTTGCACACTGCAATGGAGTGTGTGCTGGTTCTGAATACCCTGACAGGTTAAAACTGTGTGCCGGAGAGGGACTCGAACTTGGGACCTTGCCTTTCGCGGGAAAAGCTCTACTGACTGAGATACTCTAGCGCGACTCAAAACCTGCCCTCACAACTTCACTTCCTCCAGTACCTCATCTCCTGCCTTCCAAACTTCACGGAAGTTCTCCTGCATACCTTGCAGGATTTGCATTCCTGGGAGAAAGAATACTGGGAAGCAACGGCTTAGCCACAGCCTGGGGGCAAATTCGAAACAGGCTGTGAAAATACCATGTCTGCTCAATGTCCTCTCTTCCGGGAGAGCTAGTCTCGTAAAATATATAGTAGAATTTCTGTAAAAGTTAGTAAGGTAGGAGATAAGGTACTGGCGGAAGTGAAACTATAAGGAAGGCTCGTGAGGCGTACTTCGATGGTTTAGTCGGTAGAGCACTTTTCCACGAAAGGCAAAGGTTCGAGTCCATGTCCGTCAATCACTACGTCAAAATGGAGGTTGTGCTACTATGACCCGTATTTGCTAATCTACTGAAACTGGCAGCTATAATAAGAATTACTTCTTATATAAAAATAAAAGTATTTCTCACACTAAAAATAGTATCAGACTGAGAACTGCAGCTAATTAATTATTTCGCACTGTATCGTTCGGAAAAGAACGAAAGAGAACGAGATGGGCTCATTGTGACAAATTTTGTTTTTATGTCAACTGAATAAGCAAGCACTATCTGTCAAATGAACCTGATCTATCTCTTACTACAAACACATCTTCACAAATATTTACAAAATGTCAAGCTAATTAGACAACTCTGAAGTCTCCAGTTCAAGAGGCTGTGGAATATTTCGCGCAAGAACCACCGAGAAGCCGAAGTCCTTTACAAATTAGCGCTTCTTGTCTCTATGCTCCGTGATATGACAGAAAAATCTCCTTTCTGCTCGGCAACTGGTACCCTACTGTACAAAAGATTTAAATATCCTGTATTCACTATACGTATTACTATAATACGTAATTATAGCGTATAATCAATTTTCTTTTCTTCTCTTATCCAATAGTTTAATATATGTCCCGTTCAGTTGTCATCATGTTGGACTATTAACAGCCCAGTTGAATCCTGCTCATCCATTTTGAAGATGATGAGTACCATGTATAAAATCGTTACAGCATTACTTGTAATGACATGACTGGAAGCCTTGAACCCACAGTGGCAAAAATACTTCCTACCTCTGCGTAAACTTGCTCTATGTACCCAATTTCACTTTCCTACTTTCCAAGGGCTTCAACTTTCTAAGAAAGCTCAAAAAACTTCAAGCTGTTTCAACACTTCACGGCTATAAGCCTCAATTTTTCTGGTCTTATTAATTTGTGAAAATATTGCAATGAAATTAGGGAATTAAAGCGGTAACCTCGTAGTTAAATATTTTACAAAAGCCTGAAACTGTTGTCTGCGTGGGGGACTAATGTTCGATTAGGGAGCCACTATGTTGATACAACCATTACAATAACATACATTAACATGCAGTAGGTAATGGATAAAATAAAAAGTACAACAGTGTCTTTCATGTAACACCTCATTTATTTCCTGTAAAATTCAAGACATTGAAACGGCTTTTCGGTAAACGATAGTAACCGAAAGGACACTTAATTCCACCTATTAACTCTAAATAACCGAGATATTTCTGCAGGTGTGGCGTTTTTTGTAAACGGAACGGTATATTCTTTTTTAAAGACATTCAAAATCTACTAAAAATACAAATGCATTCATATATCGCTTGTAAATTTGGCTTTCAAACTGATAGTAGAAGCATATGAGAAATACGCAAAAATTTATAGGTACGGCCCCCGGAACCTGCTGTAGATTCAGTCGGGGCTACAGTACGGGGCAGCAGTAGCATAGCTCAAGGCTACTGACATGTATTTCCCTTCTTGCCATCCTTTGTACCACAGAGCTACACGATCAGCTAGAGTTTGTTTCAAACAGAAATGTATGTTAATATTTAGGGTAACGGACGTTGATTAGGAAAAATATTTCACATACGTCTATGTCCTTATTTTTGGAATCGCAACATAACGACGCAGCTTGGCATTAGAGCCCCATCTGCCGATGTTTGCCTCAAATTTAGCTCAGTTCTCAGACACACTGCAGAGTGTTTCAGCGCCAGTATTAATTAACGTTATTGCACAGTACTCGCCTTTTCGTTCACTATCTCCCTTGACACATGATTTACGAGTATTAATCGTCAAAAATTACATGTTCCGTTCTCCTCTGTGTACTGTCATTGCCGAAAACTTCGTTTCCATACCTCGTTCGCCAATCAATATGGACGTTACCTCTTAAGCGACACACATTGTATGTACAAGTACATGACAAACACGGAACTCCTACAAAAGACGGGATGAAGTCATGAAGGCCTATCAAATTAATAAATATTTACATGTCGGATACAACGCCATAAAAACCATATAAACGATTAACAACATCTAGACAGGACCCTAACTACTGCCCCCAACAGATAATGTTCAGAAATGAGATTATTTCTTAATGAGGAACTACGGAAAGAAAATCCTGAACGAGGGCCTGGAAGTATATTTTTTTGTTTCACTTGAGGCGAATGCCTGAATGAAAAGAGATTACAAGAAAGTGGCGTCTAATAGACTGCGAGTTCACTACATCTACATATAGGGTTGTTGTAATTAAAATGTCGTTGCCTTAGCCAGCGTAGACGGAAAACTGTTTATCGTATAGATAGGCAACTTTATAGGAACGATGTTCAGCGGCGCGTTGTTAGTAGTGTGATGGCTTGCAGTCAGGCGCCAGTACTCGTACGACGACGTGGAGTTGAAACACAAGCATCGACGTGCAACACGGCTGCAGTTAGCTTGGGTCTGGACAGGCTGAGCAGGGATTTACTCGTAAAGCTGTTTTATCAAAGCTACAGCAATAGTGCTCCTGCTCTTCGCGAGGAATACGGAGAGGTCTTCTTTCCGTAACGAGGCGTGAGCGCTGCATGGAACTGAAACTCAGACTGAGCATCAGATTCATCTGAACACCGGTCTACACAAGCAGAACAACATAGCGTTCTCAGTCTCATTACTTTTCTCACACGCCTTGTACGTTGTTACGTGCTCAAAATGTCTCCATTAATCTTGTAATCGCATACTATCGGTTCTCTCTCTTTGTTACAGGAATTATCTTGAATTGATCCACATTTAAAGACGACTGTCATTCGTTACACCTTAGTGGCACTTCTTTCTAATTCCTAATTTAGTTTTACTAGGATAGACGAATCCCTCAGCTCTGGTATTATCCTCATCTTTCTCCTTTGGGAGACGAAGCCTAATCACGATGGCCGAGCGGCAGTTCAAACCCCGTCTATGAAGAGTATGACCGCAGTGTTTTATTTTGCGCTGCGCTGTGAGTTCTCGTGTGATTTCCTGCTGATAAGACACACAATTATTTGGTTCGTATTTTCTAATTAGAAAATCTCGTGTATTATCGTGTAGGCCATCTCGAGTTCTGTATTTGAGTACTGTGAGAAACCGAAATCTTCAATCTAAACTGACTTCGTCCTGCTGTACGTACTGCTATACAGCGTCATCAGAAACAGTTGTTGTAGGGTAGGTTGCGCTGAGTTAGTTAGCTTTGAAGTTAGCCTTTGAGGTCGTCGCGCGCGCAGATTCAACCAGCCTGCCGGATATAATTAGTGTCACTTGTTCTCATAGCGGATATGATAGCGCACGAGACTGCCCGGTCTTTGTCTCGGGTCCCATCCTTACTACCGTCTGATGACCGATGTTTGTATCGCTCTCTTGCTCGGTTTTAGGAAACCTAGTGAAGCACACGTTTGGTGACACCGTCTCTGCCGGCCGAAGTGGCCGTGCGGTTAAAGGCGCTGCAGTCTGGAACCGCAAGACCGCTACGGTCGCAGGTTCGAATCCTGCCTCGGGCATGGATGTTTGTGATGTCCTTAGGTTAGTTAGGTTTAACTAGTTCTAAGTTCTAGGGGACTAATGACCTCAGCAGTTGAGTCCCATAGTGCTCAGCGCCATTTGAACACCGTCTCTGGCGGGTCGCTCGAATTTGCGCAGCGCAAGGGACTGATTCGCCAACTTCAACCCTGTGTATTGTGTATAACCCGCAGCTAATAGTGGAATAGTGCTTGGAAATAAAAGAATCAAATCTACCGAGGGCAGTCCCGGCGGAGGTTCGAGTCCTCCTTCGGGCATGGGTGTGTGTGTTTGTCCTTACAATATTTTGATTAAGTAGTGTGTAAGCTTAGGGACTGATGACCTTAGCAATTTAAGTCCCATAAGATTTCACACACATTTGAACATTTTCTACCGAGGGCGCAAGCCACAGTGCAGGAGATAGTAAACGGCTGCTAAAAGTTAAAAAAAAAAAAAAGTATAAACAAGTTTTCATTCGCAACTGCGTTTTATTGTATGCGTTCTCTGCATTACAAAGATTTTAAATTTAACAGCAAAATATAAGTTACAAATATTCATAACACCTCAAAAATGGCTCTGAGCACTACGGGACTTGACATCGGAGGTCATCAGTCCTCTAGAACTTAGAACTACTTAAACCTAACTAACCTAATTACATCACACACATCCATGCCCGAGGCAGGATTCGAACCTGCGACCGTAGCGATCGCGAGACACCTTAAAACCTAATATTGTATTAAAACGTATTGAGTTGAGGCCGCTGATTTCATTGAGTTGAAGCCGTAGATTTCGAATTTGGAGTGGCAAAGGGAAAATAATTTCGCATAGAATAACTTACTCTTCAGATTTCACGAATGCCTTATAATTACGATCTACGAAAGAAAATGTTGAAGGAAGAAAAGAGATAATGCCCCTGAAATTTAGAACCAACGAACTGTTTGGTACAAGGAATCCTTTCACTGCTGAGTGCGCCATAACAGTAGAACACTCCACACTATAGTGGCCGCCGGGCTGGCCACGATATGGGGCATGCTTTTCTGCATTTATTCTCACCAATAAGTTCTTAAAATAAATTCTACTTCGAACATTCTTTAGTGCTGAAGTTCCTAAAACAAGATAACGTAACGAGGCACAACACACTGTTTACAGCAGTAACGCGAATCTCTCTCTCTTTTTTTTCCCCCTCCGTATGCTGCATCTCCTTACATGTTTGCGTATGTCTGAGGAGGGAAAAAAGAGTCTCTTGTACTAATCCAGTGTTTGGCGCACACATTCCGCTGATCTAAGTAGCATGTCGTATTTGTCTACTGTACTCGTAGACTCGACGAAATCCAAAAAATAATTCGGTTCACATTTTTCGGTATTAGTTTGGCGGTCCGTTTTTCACAGCTGATTTCATTGAAAATGAATGGCATGTCATCAACATGCATACATCTCTTTGTCATGCCACTTCGAAGCCATCCTAGTGTCTGTTGACCTAAATTCTATGTCACCTCTTTACATGTTGGCTTCAAGTTTTGGCGTATCATTCCTGTTCATGTGGACTGCAGCTATTATGCAACGCGAATCGATACCACAGACATTAGCGACGCTCGCTCAATCCGCAACAGCCGATGGGCAGCACTCCGGAAGACCAGCTCCCCTCTCAGCGTCAGCGTAGCGTGATGAAGATGTTGGTGTGTGGGACGCTCAACATTGTAGTCCTCGGCCCCTGTACAAGTTCTAATCTGACCATTTCCAGTCTCGCCACTATCCGGATGATGATGAGATGATGAGGACAACGCAGTCCCCGGGCGGAGAAAATCCCCGACCCGGCCCAGGGTTAATATAGTGTGGAGCACGTAAGAGCTCACCCCATTTCGTGACCTCCGCTACAGCAGTCCACATCATCGTGCAGGACAGAACAATCGTTAAAGTTTCTGATGAAATGTAATTTAGTAAGTATTGAACATTATACCTCAAGAGAACAGTTTGTTAGTCAGCGCATCAAGTGACGCTTTTCTAGTCAATGCCAGCTGTAAATAATTCAGTACTTCTGTGGCAAACAAGTGTGTCAAAGTTAAGTAAATATTTCAGTCGTTAATGTAAGAAAGTGAACTAATATTTCATCATTTACAGTTCCCATGTTCCACCTCACCGATCAGTCGAAGAACCTACAGATATGGCCACATAAAAGAAGTTCCGTGTGGTCACAACGACTAAGTCGAAGAAAGCTGGACTTGTGTACCAGTTGCCAAGATATAGCATGTGTTTTATAGCGTGTATTTACTAAGAAAACCTCGAAATGTATATATCCACCGTTAGCACTCCTAACACACTCAGCTCCTGTCGTATATACAGGATAGTCAGAAAGACAAATCTCACGAGAAAGGCAGCATCTACAGATCATATAAATGAAACAGGTTCTGCAGCAGTCACGTATTTTATTAATACTGCAACACTTTTAGATGGCTCATACCATCATCCTCGGATGAAAAATTTCTTAAAACTACAGTGTTTTAGTCCCTTGTTCACGTAACTTTCCATCTGGTATTTGTTGTATCAACCGTCAAAACGTGTAGTGATGTAAATAAAATAAGTGATTGATGCAGGGATCTGTTTCATTTATATCGAATTGCCTGTAGCAACCCTCAAAATACAGGCCTTGATGAAATACATAGTAGATTACATTTCCTCTTTACGTAGGTACTGCGATTACGTAAGCATCAAATTTCAGTTTTGTACTAACCCTGAACACGTTCTGTGTTTTTGATGACTCATACTAAAGACGCGAAATCCACAGAAAATTTTCCCTTAAAAGGTTCCAACACTATATGAACATGCACCTTCCCACGTGAAACGTAAATTTTCATAATTAGAGTTCTTGAGATCAGTGGGGGGGGGGGGGGGGGGGGGCGGAATCAGGGTAACCAACCTTTCGCCGCGCAGGACTTCCGCATCAACGTCTGTCAGCACTGCCACCACAATACGTTCAAACATTTGGCGGCACTGAACTGCTAACTCAGTGACAGAACTCTCGGAAGGAATCACGCTCACGGTTTGTGTGCGGAACCACTCCCTGAGAAGCTCAGCGTTATTGGAAGACAAGGCGGCCATCGCCGATGTGAGGCGCTTGCTGCGCCTGCGAAGGACAAGGAACGACGCCGGCCTCCATGGCGGTATAAATATCTGCGTGGTCGCAGTCCTTCGGCTACATGGTCGCGACATGCAGCAACTTTGTGCTCGACAGGGACGCGCCCTTCGCGTACAGACATTTTATTGCAACTCTTTAGGTTTCAGCACACGTAGGCAGCGAGGACGCACCGAGTGCGTTTGAGAAAAACTATTGTTCGCCTTCCTGAAACTAGCGTTCTATAAAGTGGATAAGGAGGAGGTTATCTCTTTCCTCTGACAGGAGCTAGAAACATTCGATTGAGGCAATTAACATGTAGAGGAAATACGGCTCAAGTTCAAACCAACAGTCGACCGAGCTCTACAAAAACATTTACTTACCAGAATAATTAAATTTGGTAATGATCCCTCTTGGTATACAGGCAATATCAGAAGGCGTCTCAAATAACGCCAACCACACAATAGGTACAAAACATACATCCGCAGATGGGCAAGTGTTTATGGAAACGGGTTGGATGTCAGAAAGGCAGCGCATAATGCCTTCAATAACGATAGTAGCAAAATATCACAGGAACTGCCTCAAAAACCTACGAAATTTTGTTCGTATGTTAAGGCTGCCCGTGTCACATGTTCCGCCAGATTGCAGACAGTTGTGGTCGAGACAGGATCCATAATAGAGAGCAGGAAAACTAAACCCCAAATGTTGATTTCTACCTTCAGATGTCCCTTCCGTAAAAAATGAATGGATTACAGCCTTTTATCAAACATGTAGACGTTATTTACAGATGAGTTGCCTCAAAATGACTATCAGATAGATTTGTTTTTATGTTCCTGGTGGTTCAACTTATCGTTAAAACAACGTCCACCTGTTCTGATAAAAAAAATATGTATGTTGTGTGAAGTAAGGAAAAATCGAATTGTGTATGCTTGCTGTTTTATACTCTCAACATTTTGCGACATATAACAACCACGAATCTCCAATAATTTCATTATTCGACAAGATATCACGAATACACTTCAACTGTGTATTTTCATCGCGTGGTTACGCTATCGAACACTACATCGATTTTTGAGAATTAGTCGTTAGTTGAGCATTAACTCATCAATTTAAAGAAACACTGCCATCTTCTTGCGAGTTTCTTCTGCAGCCAACCAGACACCATACTTGCAATATGGCTAAGTTTTGTCAACATAGAGTCACCAAGAAAAATTATCTAGCATGTGGTGATGGTACACACGCATGAGGGCACGGCGAAAACACAATTCTGTTTAAAGATAGCAGCATCTACGCCAGCAATCATGAGTTAAAAGTAACTGTCTCTGTTGTTGGCTGAAGACGGGATTCAAACATAAATAACTTGGGTACAATAGTAAAAAGTATTCCTCGCAGAGTGCCTGTTGTTTTGGTTTGGAATCATTATTTATAATTACTTGGTTGAACTGAATTTTCAAGAATAAGACAATATGGGTTATATTTAAATATAAAAATAAATTCTTTTCTCCTCAAATACAAAATTGTACAAATAATTTTCGCACACGTGGCACTCAATTTTATTTTGTATGTAAATGACGTTCCGTTAATATATTCCATTACTGTATGTTCACGAATAAATATTTTTACATAGACATATTAATTAATTGCATATCAGTCAAAATTTAGCCTTTTCCATGGTTCAAATGGCTCTGAGCACTATGGGACTCAACAGCTATGGTCATCAGTCCCCTAGAACTTAGAACTACTTAAACCTAACTAACCTAAGGACATCACACATCACCCAGTCATCACGAGGCAGAGAAAATCCCTGACGCCGCCGGGAATCGAACCCGGGAACCCGGGCGTGAGAAGCGAGAACGCTACCGCACGACCACGAGCTGCGGACGCCTTTTCCATGCATTCGACTGCATTCACAGATGTAGTCTGATACAATGTGTCGTTCTGTACTGCAGTAACGGCTAATATTATTTGGGGTGTACGGAAAACTGAGAACTGGTCGTGTGTATTGGATTCACTCACAGACATTTACACGAGCAAATGTATTTAGTGTCTCTTGTATCAAATAAATCAGCAAATTACGAGCAAAATTAAGTTCCTGTCAGAACTATCTTGTGGGAAATACAAATTTAGGTTATGAGACAAAGACATTCTAGGCTGGAAGAGTGAGTAATCGATCCTATGGAGGCAGTCGATCTATGTATAATGCTTGAAAGTCAGCGAATAGCTGTAACTAGATCACAATAGATATTTACAAAGGTAATCAATAGTATACGATGCAGATACACACGTGACATCTCGTAATACGACTGAGGAGGGAGGTCATAGCTTGCATAGGACAACTATAAAGGAAGCACGGGAGAAGGGCGCACAGCTTTGCGTCAAATCACCATCAGCAGTATTTCAGACACGAGAAACCGCAGCGAGGCCTGGAATTTAACTGAACGTATTATCACTGACGCCAGTTATGAGTTTGTACACTGCCACTTCTCCTTGCCGAACAAATAGCGTCAATGAAAATCATTCCACACCAGGATTAGAAATGGCCATACTCTAGACTTAGCGGCAATGCGTTATCGACCTCAGCCACGGATATTGACGGTAGGGTTATTAGTGACAAACCAAAATTCCGACAGGAGAAAGATGACAGAGGAAATCAATCATGCTGGTTTCGAATTATCGACAAATCGGAAACACATGTTTTGATGGCTGAACATGGATTTGAATCACTTTTTTATTCGTATATTCTTCAAAATTACAGCCTATTATGTGGATAGCTGAAATAGACCACAAAACCAAAGTATTTGTGCACAAAATTGTACAATTGTTATTACTCGCTATGTGCTAATGTTGTAAGAAAAAACTGACACTACAAAAAGAAAAGCGAAAACAAAGAAAAGAAAGAAATCTATTGTCTACCAATACAAAGCTACTATTGACCATTCAACCAGTCATCCAGTTACTAGTGCTAACGTTTTTACTACTGCTTTTATGACTGTAATCGCTGCACGTTTTTCATTATCCTTCATTTGGGTCACCTTTCCCTCGGGGAAGTAACAAAGTTATTTTCGCTGCTGGATCCACTCAAAAAGCACGAGTCATTGTTTGCTTGATTCCTTGGACGGCACGGCTGCAGCGTCATCACTTTGTCAGTCAGTTCCACGATTCTCTATGAATATCAGAATCCTCAAAAAAATGGTTCAAATGGCTCTGAGCACTATGGAACTTAACATCTGTGGTCATCAGTCCCCTAGAACTTAGAATTACTTAAACCTAACTAACCTAAGGACATCACACACATCCATGCTCGAGGCAGGATTCGAACCTGCGACCGTAGCGGTCGCGCGGTTCCAGACTGTAGCTCCTAGAACCGCTCGGCCATCCCAGCCGGCCACAATCCTCATTTCTCTAAAGTGGTGGTTAGTCTTGAAGACCATTTTCTTCTTTGAATATCGACCTCAGTTCTCTCCCACGCACGATGGCAGCATGCTATCCCGTTGCTCCTCCGTCGCCTCCCTGGATGCTGCAGACAGTGCTGCTTTGGGGTTCAGCGTTCGTAATGCCTTCCGGTCATGAACCGTTGTATCTTCTTAGACCGTACAGTCCCACAACTTTGTCTCGGAGTGCCCACACTGCCACAGGCGCAGATTTCATTCATATGTCTTTTGATTTTGTACAGTTCACGGGCTATGACCAGCCAGGTAACGTATTAAATTATCTGCTCTTCCTACACTAATAAGTTTCGCTTTGTGGAGAATTCTGCGTCAAAGACGTATTTGGTGTGTTTTGTTGTAGTTTCTCGCTAAGCCACTAACTGGAATCTGATAAATCACACACACTATATCTCATATGTTAAGATGACAGTTGCAACATCAGGAAATAGTCGAGCCTGATGGTCTAGCGGTGCAGCGCTTGCCTGAAAACGATAAGATCGTAGGATCGAGTCCCAGTCTGCCCATGGAATATTTCAGTCTGCCTTTAAAGTAGCTTTCATCTCTCAATGACGTGAAGATACGTCAGGAACAACATGAGACTCGGAATTCACTTTAAATCATAGGTCCCCTTTCACCGGTAAGACAGCTGGACTAGGTTAGGAGCACGCAAGTCGCTAAGTGGCGTCCACACGTAAAGTTTGCATCAGGTGGCTGACACACATCGAATTATTATTATCTGGAAACAGAACAATCGGCCATCTTCAATGCATACACACACGTATGAGCCAAAACATTATGACCGCCTGTTTAATAATGTGTTGTTCACTTTTGAAACACAGAACAACAGAGATTCTACTCGACATGGATTCTACAAGTCCTTGTGAAGATTCTATAAATACGTGGCACCAGATACCTGCGTACAAATGGTTCAAATGGCTCTGAGCACTATGCGACTTAACTTCTGAGGTCATCAGTCGCCTAGAACTTAGAATTAATTAAACCTAACTAACCTAAGGACATCACACACATCCATGCCCGAGGCAGGTTTCGAACCTGCGACCGTAGCGGTCGCTCGGTTCCAGACTGCAGCGCCTAGAACCGCACGGCCACTCCGGCCGGCGCCTGCGTACAGGTCAACCTATTTCCGCAAATTACGGGATGATAGTTTACGGGCTCACAGCTGGCGCCCGATATGTGTTCCATTGGGTACAGATCAGGAACATCTGCTGGCCTCAAACCACTGTAGCACAATTTTGATCTCGGAACACGGACAGTTATCCTGCTGGAAGATGTCATTGCCGCAGGGGCAGTTGGTTGAAATGGTTCAAATGGCTCTGAGCACTATGGGACGTAACATCTGAGGTCATCAGTGCCCTAGAACTTAGAACTACTTAAACGTAACTAACCTAAGGACATCACACACATCCATGCCCGAGGCAGGATTCGAACCTGCGGCAGTAGCGGTCGCGCGGCTCCAGACTGTAGCGCCTAGAACCGACTCCGAGACAAAGTTGTGGAACTGTACGGTCTAAGAAGATACAACGGTTGATGGTCGGAAGGCATATTAATAAGTAAGTTCTAAGTTCTAGGGGACTGAAGACCTCAGATGTTAAGTCCCATAGTGCTCAGAACCATTTGAACCATGCGCATCAATGCTCTGTGGGGGATTTGAGTAATAAAAACGTACGAAATTTCGGGTAAATTTGATGTCTGACTTTAATGAAAGTTGGCAAGTCCTTAACGTTTCCAAGTTATATCGCTTTGAAAGATGCAAATTAAGAGTAAACACTTGTACAGTGACAGGACTCGGAAGTCCGTGAGAAGTAGTGATCCTGTAGGCAACAGATGCTCTCTTGGCGAGAGGATCTCTAGCACCTGCGCAGTTGCGTGGCAGAGATCAAAAATGCGAATCCGCAGTAAGCAGAGATGTGCTTCACACTAAAGTGCAGCCAACAAAGTTTAAATTTAACGCCGTTTCCGCTTACCACTCTGGGCTGCTTGCCGAGACAGTTCCTTACGCAAGACACGCAGATGTTTTACCAGATCTTTGTGAAATCTTTGCGCACGCGTTCTGTATGTGACAGCATGACAATTAAATTGCAATTAAAACTCTTCAAAACAGAAGAAATGAAAGAAAATGGTTTATCCTGAGTCACTGGAAGTGCGTTTTATCTCTCTGACCGCTTCTGGCGTGTCTTAAATGGAACTGGCAGTTGCTGCAATCAGTGCGATTTCTCCGAAGAATAATTATTTTGCATGTTGTTTTCGCCGCACGCAAGCGCACCTCACACGATCGTCTCGTTGTTCGCGTGCCGCAACGAATGCTGCAGACAGCCGCTGTAATTCCTTACTGCAATGCAACTGAACGTTAGTAGCGTACACTATTTTGCAGTCTGGCGATACAGTTGGCAATTCCGCACTGATCGGAATTACTGCGATACGACTCCCAACCTATGCTTCGACTACCAAACAGGACGTAAATTATCAACACTACCCTGTGATGTAGTATACTGAATGAATGAAAATGAATCACAGAAAAAAACTTTTCACAATTTTGGTCGATAATAGTGTGAATTTTGGTTGGTCACATCACACAAAAAAGTTCAAAAGGCAAGTTTTAGTACGAAATTTACATATGTATTGTTACTGGCACTTTTACTGTCGCTACTGCAGGTAATTCATGCAGTTTATTACTTTACTAACAATTTAATTTTACATCTCCGTCAAAGTTACTAGCTAGAATTTCTGCTATTTAATTGTTCCAATTTTCTCAAGAATGCAGTTATAAACGATGATGTTTAACATTAAAAATAGCATTTCATATCCATGACTAACTGTTGAAATTGTTCGTTAACTGTACCAGGCCCGATAATATTTCTGGTTTATTGTCAACTAAGTGTCTTCTCACATATTTCAAAAATTCTGTTACAAGTATTATATATTGTTCACACAGAGGCCATATAGCAATTTCTCGTGTGTTGTTTCTCTCTGTCATATGTTGTCAGATTTCATTCCTTTGAACACCATCTCCGGAAGCAATATATATTTTTATAAGATAGTAAGTCCTTTTATAAACCTGGATGACTGTTTCTGACGGTTTCTCTTTTAATGGAGTCATCTTGGCAAAGGTTTGCATCCCCAATTTACAAAATCTGGTGGCTGGGCCGTTGAGATAGACTTCCGTTCTTCGATTGATTGTGGATAAATTAGCTAAAAAAGTTTTTTTCATCACACCTCAACACGATTCCATGACGCTCTAACTGCTGACGACTCCTTGCCT
This sequence comes from Schistocerca serialis cubense, assembly GCF_023864345.2. Classification (NCBI taxonomy): domain Eukaryota; kingdom Metazoa; phylum Arthropoda; class Insecta; order Orthoptera; family Acrididae; genus Schistocerca; species Schistocerca serialis. Next base: position 9,020,036 of record NC_064640.1, read on the forward strand.
CGTTCTGTGTACCTTGGTATGTGTATAACGAAAGGTTTTTACGCGCAACGGTTCTATCAGGTTCCACTGGATGCAAACAACATTTTACGAGCAACCTTACTTCGAACACATATTTTTTTTATTTTCAATTCTGAAAACTGCAGCTACTCTAATACTAAATCACAAAATAGCGAATGAGACAATTTAGATTATGTTACCTACAGGCGCATTAACTGTCAAGTTTCTATTTACACGCATGCAGTAGCTCGGATTTTTTATTATGCAGCTGTATGCCTGATTGCGCTAAAAATATCACCGTGAGCGTCCCCAAGGATAAAATAGGAAATATGTAAGAGAGCAACAAGCTGCCAAACATTTAAAACTCTATGTTTAGCTTCTGCTTTTCATGCTTTCATGCCGAAATTTCGCTTATGGCGAGTTTTCATTAGTGCAGGCAACACAACAGCTGGCGATAACGGATCCCTGTTATCGATTCATCAAGCGTGGAAAACGGATACAAACGCTACGGTATACAGATACCTGATTGTGTTCCAGATACTCAATTTATACTCAATAATGTCGATGAAACTTCTTGTTCCAGCAACAAAGTTTTTATTGGTTTCCCTGACGCCTTGGTTGTAGCAATGTCACAACACTAGTTTAAGAAGAATGGCGTGGTTGTTATTATTCTGTGATAAACTATTCTAGATACCATAAAAACCTGTTTTAAAGCGATTGAAACTACCTATTTAAACTAAATGACAGCTGCATTATGTCCAAGGCAGTTCAGTTATGAAATTTGTGGTAAATAACCAGCCACTTCTCTACAGGAATAACAGTTTTCAGTACGACAGCAGACGAAATATTACAATATCAGAATTAAGAAATCCGTATTTGATTTGTTATCAGCGAACGTAGTTTTGTTAAGGAACACTACTTCATAATGTTTCTTTCACCAAACCCACACTGTACGCACATCATGGCCCCTTCCTATGTTTTACTGTCACAATTCATAGTCGCATGAATAACGTTGCTATGCTCGGTGTAGAGAAGCAATTCAAATCACTTAATAAAGGCAAGTCTTCTGGACCTTTCTGTATGCCAGTTAGAAATTGTTCAAATGGCTCTCAGCACTATGGGACTTAACATCTGAGGTCATCAGTCCCCTAGAACTTAGAACTATTTAAACCTAACTAACCTAAGGACATCACACACATCCATGCCCGAGGCAGGATTCGAACCTGCGACCGTAGCGGTCGCGCGGTTGCAGACTGAAGCGCCTACAACCGATCGGCTACTCCGGCCGGCTATACCAGTTAGATTCTTTTCTGAGTGTTCTGATATAATAGCTCCATAACTAGCAATCGAATACAACCTATCGCTCGAAGAAAGATATGTACCTAAAGGCTGGAAAATTGCGAAGGTCACACCAGTACTCATAAAGGAAAGAGGAGTAATCCGCTGAATTACAGACTCATATCACTGACGTCGATCTGCACAAGAATTTTGTGAGGTAACGGGCGAGTTGTGGCGGCCTGAAAATGTTCTTAGTTCGGAGTTGGCGTGGCCGCGCGGGCCGCTCGGCAAGCCGGGGTCCGGCAGTGACCACGTGGCGCCGAACGATGGCTGAGCAGGAGGGATAGCCCAGCACGTGGTCCAGCTGGTGCATGGCTGGCCAAAGTGGCGGACAGACATTTCACAGTTCGTATAAAAACTAATAGTAGCCAGATGAATCATGATACCTCAAAAAGAAACATGTACATTACCATTATCTGCACTACGATTCTGATGGTGTAATCAGGACCTCGCCGTTAGTGGGGAGGCTTGTGTGCCTCAGCGATACAGATAGCCGTACCGTAGGTGCAACCACAACGGAGGGGTATCTGTTGAGAGGCCAGACAAACGTGTGGTTCCTGAAGAGGGGCAGCAGCCTTTTCAGTAGCTGCAGGGGCAACAGTCTGGATGATTGACTGGTCTGGCCTTGTAACACTAACCAAAACAGCCTTGCTGTGCTCGTACTGCGAACGGCTGAAAGCAAGGGGAAACTACAGCCGTAATTTTTCCTGAGGGCATGCAGCTTTACTGTATGGTTAAATAATGATGGCGTCCTCTTGGGTAAAATATTCCAGAGGTAAAATGGTCCCCCATTCGGATCTCCGGCTGGGGACTACTCGAGAGGACGTCGTTATCAGGAGAAAGAAAACTGGCGTTCTACGGATCGGAGCGTGGAATGTCAGATCCCTTAATCGGGCAGGTAGGTTAGAAAATTTAAAAAGAGAAATGGATAGGTTAAAGTTAGATATAGTGGGAATTAGTGACGTTCGGTGGCAGGAAGAACAAGACGTTTGGTCAGGTGAATACAGGGTTGTAAATACAAAATCAAATAGGAGTAATGCAGGAGTAGGTTCAATAATGAATAAAAAAATAGGAGTGCGGGTAAGCTACTACAAACAGCACGGTGAACGTATTATTGTGGCCAAGATAGACATGAAACCCATGCCTACTACAGTAGTACAAGTTTATATGCCAACTAACTCTGCAGATGATAAGAAATTGATGAAATGTATGATGAGATAAAAGAAATTATTCAAGTAGTGAAGGGAGACGAAAATTTAATAGTCATGGGTGACTGGAATTCGATAGTAGGAAAAGGGGGAGAAGGAAACATAGTAGGTGAATATGGATTGGGGGTAAGAAATGAAAGAGGAAGACGCCTGGTAGAATTTTGCACAGAGCATAACTCAATCATAGCTAAGACTTGGTTCAAGAACCATAAAAGAAGGTTGTATACCTGGAAGAAGCCTGGAGATACTAGAAGGTATCAGATAGACTAAATAATGGTAAGACAGAGATTTAGGAACCAGGTTTTAAATTGTAAGACATTTCCAGGGGCAGATGTGGACTCTGACCACAATCTATTGGTTATGACCTGTAGATTAAAACTGAAGAAACTGCAAAAAAGTGGGAATTTAAGGAGATGGGACCTGGATAAACTGAAAGAACCAGAGGTTGTACAGAGTTTCAGGGAGAGCATGAGGGAACAATTGACAGCAATGGGGGAAAGAAATACAGTAGAAGAAGAATGGGTAGCTTTGAGAGATGAAATAGTGAAGGCAGCAGAGGATCAAGTAGGTAGAAAGATGAGGGCTAGTAGAAATCCTTGGGTAACAGAAGAAATATTGAATTTAATTGATGAAAGGAGAAAATATAAAAATGCAGTAAATGAAGCAGGCAAAAAGGAATACAAACGTCTCAAAAATGAGATCGACAGGAAGTGCAAAATGTCTAAGCAGGGATGGCCATAGGACAAATGTAAGGATGTAGAGGCTTATCTCACTAGGGGTAAGATAGATATTGCCTACAGGAAAATTAAAGAGACCTTTGGAGAAAGGAGATCCACTTGTATGAATATCAAGAGCTCAGATGGAAACCCGGTTCTAAGCAAAGAAGGGAAAGCAGAAAGGTGGAAGGAGTATATGGAGGGTCTATACAAGGGCGATGTACTTGAGGACAATATTATGGAAATGAAGGACGATGCAGATGAAGATGAAATGGGAAGATACGATACTGCGTGAAGAGTTTGACAGAGCACTGAAAGACCTGAATCGAATCAAGGCCCCTGGAGTAGACAACATTCCATTAGAACTACTGACGGCCTTGGGCGAGTCAGTCCTGACAAATCTCTACCTTTGGTGAGCAAGATGTATGAGACAGGCGACTTCAAGAAGAATATAATGATTCCAATACCAAAGAAAGCAGGTGTTGACAGATGTGAAATTTACCGAACTATCAGTTTAATAAGTCACAGCTGCAAAATACTAACGCGAATTCTTTACAGACGAACGGAAAAACTAGTAGAAGCCGACCTCGGGGAAGATCAGTTTGGATTCCGTAGAAATGTTGGAGCACGTGAGGCAGTACTGACCTTACGACTTATCTTAGAAGAAAGATTAAGGAAAGGCAAACCTACGTTTCTAGCATTTGTAGACTTAGAGAAAGCTTTTGACGATATTGACTGGAATACTCTCTTTTAAATTCTAAAGGTGGTATGGGTAAAATACAGGGAGCCAAAGACTGTTTACAATTTGTATAGAAACCAGATGGCAGTTATAAGAGTCGAGGAGCATGAAAGGGAAGCAGTGGTTGGGAAGGGAGTGAGACAGGGTTGTAGCCCCTCCCCGATGTTATTCAATCTGTATATTGAGCAAGCAGTAAAGGAAACAAAAGAAAAATTCGAGTAGGTATTAAAATCCACAGAGAAGAAATAAAATCTTTAAGGTTCGCCGATGACATTGTAATTCTGTCAGAGACAGCAAAGGACTTGGAAGAGCAGTTGAACGAAATGCACATGTCTTGAAAGGAGGATATAAGATGAACATTAACAAAAGCAAAACGAGGATAATGAAATGTAGTCAAATTAAGTCGGGTGATGCTGAGGGAATTAAATTAGGAAATGAGACACTTAAAGTAGTAAAGGAGTTTTGCTATTTGGGGGACAAAATAACTGATGATGGTCGAAGTAGAGAGCATATGAAATGTAGACTGGGAATGGCAAGGAAAGCGTTTCTGAAGAAAAGAAATTTGTTAACATCGAGTATAGATTTAAGTGTCAGGAAGTCGTTTCTGAAGGAATTGGTATGGAGTGTAGGCATGTATGGAAGTGAACATGGACGATAAATAGACTGGACAAGAAGAGAATAGAAGCTTTCGAAATGTGGTGCTACAGAAGAATGCTGAAGATTAGATGGGTAGATCACATAACTAATGAGGAGGTATTGAATAGAATTGGGGAGAAGAGGAGTTTGTGGCACAACTTGACAAGAAGAAGGGACCGGTTGGTAGGACATGTTCTGAGGCATCAAGGGATCTCAAATTTTGCAGTGGAGGGCAGCGTGGAGGGTAAAAATCGTAGAGGGAGACCAAGAGATGAATACACTAAGCAGATTCAGAAGGATGTAGGTTGCAGTAGGTATTGGGAGATGAAGAAGCTTGCACAGGATAGAGTAGCATGGAGAGCTGCATCAAACCAGTCTCAGGACTGAAGACCACAACAACAACAACAACAACAATTTATTTATGCATTTAATAATGTGTGTTACTGCGTGTTTATGGTCCAGCAGAAGGGATATTTATTTAATTAAAGTTATTTAAATGTAAATCCAGTATTTCGAATGTATTTCATTATGTTTGTGTGTGTTGGCTTGGAGACAAGGCGGGAGCGCTCTAGCCAATCGCAGCGATCGTTTCCAAAAAGAACACGTCCAGAGGCTGTATGGAAGTGAGGGAGCGGGCAGTTCTGAACAGTGTGGCGCGAGGGACAGTCCCACAGGGCAAAGAGTCCTGGACAGTACGGCGAGACGGACACACGGTCGCAGGAAAGACTTGGAGAGTGGAGCAGTTTGCGGATATTTCGTAGTGCCGACTTGTGCACTTGTAAGACTTCTGTGGCTTCTGCAGTGAAGACGTAGTATGCGTTTAGAAGTGAATATCTCGCGAGCTATGTTGTTGTTCATAACTGATTACCTGAAGTAGGGATCTATTGTTTCCCCGTTGTTCGACTTATATTTTATTTAATTGCTGGACCATGGACACCAATAAGTGTTTTACAGTAATAAAGGGCATTCTTAAAGGTACTTCTGCTATCGTACCCATCATTTAAGATCGTTAAAATAGTACCTGCAGATTTTACTTAACTGTAATCTTTCATTTATAAATTTCTATATGACATTCATATTCGCAATTGCCGAGTGCTAGGAGCCTTCGACCATTCGATTTATGTGTATATTCTTGTTTTATACTGTATATTCAGCAGTATTTGGCGTGTAATGCGGCAACCACGTATCCCACCCCATAGACAACGAAACCAGCCAAAACTTTTAATATTAACTCTGAGTCACAGGGTACGTAGTTGAGGGCCACTCACCACATCATTTTATTATTTGAAAGCCCGCAATTTGGAACATACACTGTTTTCGAACGTTATGAATTACCTCCAAGAAAGTGTTCTATTGACACACATTCGGCACAGATCCAGAAAATAACGTTCTTGTGAAACACAACTAGTTCTTTCTTTTCAGGAAGTAATTACTTTTAGCGACAAGGACTCTCAAATTTATTCCCTATTTTTAGATTTCCAGAAGGTTTTTGATGCCGTTCCTCACAAGCAGCTTCTAATCAAATTGCATGCCTATGCAGTACCTTTTCAGCTATGTCATTGATTTCGTTATTTGTTTATTTATGTATTAACTGCTTATTTAGCCCGACCATATTAGGGCCTTAAGGCCCTCTGTTACATCTGACCAGGAAAACCGCATACAAATATATTACACAGCAATCACAATAATAATAATTTGCAATATTAATAAAAATAATAATTATCAATAATAACAATAATAGTAACACTAATAATAATAATAAAAAATAATGGAGCATTAATAGTGATATTGATTAGTTTACACTATTTAAGCCCTTTTTGGTATTAGAAGAAGCGTAACAGATAACGAAAGGGGAGAGGATTGAAATGAAAGTGACAATGGTTGCTAGGAAAGAAGAGAATTTCAATACAGAACTCTGTAGACAAGGGGAGGGCAAGTAGTGGGTGAGAGTGAGCTGCAAGAAGAGATAGCTATTATGATAGAAGGTGGCCCATTTGCTGTCTTTTGAAGTTTGAAAGGATTCTAATTTCTCTATTATTTTCAGGAAGATTGTTCCAAAGTAGGATTCTTGATACGGAAAATAATTTAGGGAACATGGCAGTGTTGCGTAGTGGTACAGAGAGGATTTTACTTTGTTGAGAACGAGTATTTCAGATGTGCTGTTCAGATAGTAGCGTAAGAGTTGAAGCTAAAGAGGAAGGAGTAAAATGATTGAGAAGACGATGCAGGAAACACACAGCATGATATCTCTACGCTTATCGGCACATTATTCGTTGTAACTGACGGAAAGTCATCGAGTAAAATGGAAGTGATATCCGGCGTTCCCAAGGAAGTGTTATAGGCCCTCTGCTGTTGCTAATCTACGTAAATGACTTAGGAGACAATCTGAGCAGCCCTCTGGGACTGTTTGCAGATGATGCTAATATTTACCGTCTAGTAAAGTCATCAGATCAAAAACAACTGCGGAATTATTTAGACAAGATATCTTTTGGTGTAAGAAGTTATAATTTACTCTAAAAAGTGGAAGGTGCGAAGTCATGCACATGAGTACTAAAAGGAATCCCTTAAATTTCGGTTACACGATAAATCGCACAAATCTAAAGGACGTCAATTCAAGTAAATACCTAGAGATAACAATTACGAACAACTTCAATTGCGACGATCAAATAGGTAATATTGTGGTGAAGGCGAACAAAATACTGCGTTTTATTGGCGGAACACTTAGAAGATACAACAAATAAAGAGACTACCTGTCCGTCCTCTGCTAGAGTGTGGGATACTTATCAAATAGGATTAATGGACAACATTGAAAAAGTCCAAAGAAGGACAGCTCGTTTTGTGTTATCGCCAAATAGGGGAGAGAGTGTCACGGATATGATAAGCGAGCTAGGGCGGCAACGATTAAAGCAAAGGCGTTTTCGATGCGCTGAGATCTTTTCGGGAAAGTTCAATCTCCCTCTGTCTCCACAGAATGGGAAAATATTTTGTTGATGCGCACCTACACAGGAAGAAATGATAATCACAATGAAATAAGAGAAATCAGAGCTCGCACAGAGAGATTAAGTGTTAGTTTTCATCGCGCCCTCTTGTAGTGGAACAGTAGAGAAATAGTGTTAAAGTTGTTCCATGAACCCTCTACCAGGCACTTAAGTGTGAACTGTAGACTAGTCACGTAATTGTACTGCAGTGGTAAATACTATCTCGCATAAATATATCTGTATTAATCGAGCATGTCACTGATAAGGTGACAAGTGCAGGGAGTCAAATTGTGTAGATGAAGTCCAATAACGCCAAGCTGCACACTGCTTACCCGCATAGCTGCTATCAAACTTAGGTGAAACGATAGTGCTACTCGAACTATGACTGCCTGTGTTACGCTAGAAGCTCTAATATAGCGACTTTCCTTACTGCTGTCTTCTGCAGCCCGCGTTTTATGGGTCGCTTTTCCTGACGCGCCTTTCTTTTACCATTTAATAGGAGTACTTTTACGGCCATACTCGCTACCGCCATAATATTACCTTATTTCCGTGAGGAAATATGCACTTTTCAGTGTGAATTGTTTATGCACCAATAATATATCAATAATTCCAATCATGCATGTCAGCATACCTCAAAATGTGATTTTTACCAGAAACGCCATTACATATTAATTCTTCGTCCCAGATTTCATCTTTTTCCACATGTGCTTACAAGCCTGAGCGGTGAACAGATATGTGGAAAACATGTTGGAGTGTCTGCTCAACAGTTTTCAAAGCAAATGTGGGAATGTCAATAATGTTGCGAATTATACAGGCGGGCATAGTCAAGATCTATAAATCGAAGTGTTTTCCTACTAGGAGACAGCTGATTTGGATTTATGTGACAGAAGAAATTTTTCTTATCGGAATTTGACACCAGCCGTTTGACTTGTCGCATGGTTTCTAAGAAGCACGTTGTAAAGTAGCGTACATGAGCAGATGTGAACCTCTTTGTAATCTCTTGTGAGGCGCCGATGATGGTCATCGGGCCGTCGAACTGGGACGTCACTCTGCTGCCACGTCGACAGTCTGCCAAGTACTGCCACTAGCACTCAGTCTCTCAGTCATCAGAAACAGCTGTGCACCTCACAAGCGTGCATTAGTTGATTCAATTTGTAAGCTCCCTGTAGCGATACAATCTGCCACCAGAGATGTTACACTGTCGAAGTAATTGTTGAAGAGTGTGAGGCAAAGGTGAGCTTTGTGTAGATTGTATTTTCATACGCATGAGAACAGCGCAGCCTGACGTACTAATGAACAACTGAATAATCGAGATATCGTCATGAAATGTTAATTTCTTTGTTTGTACACCGTTGGTCCAAAAAATTCCGAGACGGATTCTTTTCCTGTCGTGTAAGCGACGTTAGCGCAGTAACTAGGTGGCAGCTTGGACTAACAACTGTAAATAACAATGATCCTTCGGCCAGTCAGTTGTGAGCAAGCAGTGTTAAGTAGCAGCTGTACGGCCGTTGTTGTGTCACAAATCATAATGGAGCTACCTCTATAAATCAAGTGTTTAAGACCTTCTGCAGCACGTTTTGAAGAAAAGAAAAGTGTGTGGCAAAATGTGGAGCACTGACTTTAAGTTTGTGAGCAACACCGCAAATACTACCCGTAAATGCATTTGGACACCTGCACAGCTAAGAGATGTGTGTATATCTTACCTGTAGGCCCGAACATATTGTCAGTGATTGTGAACTACAAACTGCGTTGGTAATCATTAAAAGAGAAAGTGAAATTTTACCATGTTGTGGCCACTAGTCTGATTAAAACTTTACCACACACAATCGGAAACTGTCGAGTTGTATAATGGTAGACACGAACATTCTTGTGGTTTGTGACAGTTGTGAAGAGTGGCATTTGGGTGGAGCTGGAATGTGTTGACATTTATGCCGAGCCCTAGACACTTCAGGTAGATTTTTGCTTTCACATTCGTTGGCTTTGCCAACTCACGTCCAAAGTGCCGCATTCCAACCTAACGTAGACGTTGTCTGATGATGAACAAATCAGCCTAAATCTGGTAGAGGCAATATAAATTGTTAAAAAGCCGACTGGTTACTGTTTTTTCAAGCTTGCAACGCATATTAAAACTAATTACTAATAAAACGGGTCGCATGCTATGCTACACTGTCAGATTGTTAATGGGCCTGTATGCTACCTGGGAAAAGACGCTTATCTCTGCAAGAGCCCGCAAACGTCTCTCAGCACAAGTGTTCGAACCAACACCGACTCAAAGGAAGGCCTCGGCGCTTGTTGGTGACGTCACGTCAGCTAGGCACGGCAAACGCCAGGTCTGTTGCAAGCATACTCATAATGGTGGTGTCTCCCACTCTCACACAGGAAAATGTGACACTATTGGCGGTAGTTGACCAACACACATTGTTCGGAGAGATTTCTGCAATCAATTAATTGTGCAATTCATTACACTTCTTAACAAATAGTGTACTCCTGAACTTAAATTTCCACCTGTTTTAAGGATTGACTTACAAAACAACTTCATGGTCCAGCAGCAACAGAATTCGTGCTTCTTCACCTTATTCGTAAATCTGAGGAAGTTACGTTTGTACTGGGTTGCTTTTACAAGAAACTGTGAACATATTTGTGCTCTTCTGTAGGTCTCTTGGTTGACTATGCGTTGGGAGCACTGAATGTTAATGAAATATCTTGCGATTGTACTCGTTGGGGAAGGGGGTGGGGGACAGAAGAAGAGGCAAAAGAGAGATACTTGTTTTATCAAATAAAATTTTTTTATCTTATAAAGTTTCTCCTTTCAGTTGCAAGAGGGGAATATTTATCTTTTCTAATGTGCATGTTTAAAAAGTTTAAGCTCAGCAGTATTTTCGATGTATGAAGCTATTTTGTTTCCTGTTTATAATTTCTTTCGTTGAAAACGACTGTAATCTAATGACTGGCAACAGTTGGACATTTACACATGTAAATTACTTCACATTTCCAGTGACGATGTCAAACGAAAATAAATAAATAAATAAAAGAAAAGAGTTAATTGTAAGGGGGTTGGGGTAAGTTTCGATAAGAAAATGGATCAAGTAAATATAGTTACTTGAATGTAAAATTTCCGAAGCTTGCAATGGGGCAAAGCGTCTTCTCATATTTATCTACTTTTGTTTCGACAGGATTCAGTAATACAGAACTATGATCTTCATTTGTAGCTTTACGATAGTAAGAAAATCTTTCATCTAAATAAAACCGCAGAATCCAAAACAATACCAAACATTTTGTCCAAAAATAAGAGATTTATAGTGATAAGCACGCCCAGGCGTTTCTGCTTGCAACAGACCTGGCGTTCGCCGTGCCTAGCTGGCGTGACGTCACCAACAAGCGCCGAGGCCTTCCTTTGAGTCGGTGTTGGTTCGAACCCCATTCTTGTTTCGAGCGGACGGTTCGGCGTAGTGATTAATCACATTTAAACAATAAATACACCGTACCCTTCCTTAGAGATTGAAACTGTGTGGCAGACCGGAATCCAGCTATCTAGTCACATCACACGACCCGCAGCCAGCACCTCTCCTCCACTTTCCAAACCTCACAGAGGCTCCCCGGCACGCCTTGCTGGACTGACACTCTTGGAAGAAAGGATACTGCTAAGAAATATGCTAAGGGTTGTTTCCAGAGAAAATGTTTCACTTTGCAGCAGAGTACGCTGTTTACAGGCTCTTAGACCTGTGTGCCAGACCGAGTGATTTAGTGACAGAAATCAAGCTGTCGTGAGATACGGCTGAGTCGGTCACAACACGTTCCGTGAAATGCGAGGTTCTGGGCCTGAACCCCTGTCCGGCTCAGGGCTTTAATCTGTCACGAAAGGTTGAAAAGAGCACACTCCGCCGCACGGTGATAGCTTCATTCTGAATGAACACACTTTCAAGGTTTATACCAAATTCTGCTAAAATGGTAAGCGTTACGAAATAAAATAGCTGCTGTTCTCGCCTTCTAGAAATATCTTCGGACTGGTCAACAGACATGTGCCCGTAATACGAGGGTGGTTTGGTAAGTTACCTGTCTGACAGTGAAAAAGAGAATTTTTTCAAGAAGCCTTTTATTTTTAAACGAAATCACCTTTAACAAACTTCATCCAGTGGTGTTCGAGTGACTATCAATTACTCTATTCTTTCTGTAGACTGCTGCAAAACACTCGTCTACAACTGCAGTCGTTTCTTGGCCGGACGAGAAACACTGACCAGCAAGAAAGACTAGGTTTTGGGAAGAGATGGAAGTCTGAGGGAGTCAGATCTAGGGAATAGGGCAGCTGCACCAACATTCCATAGCCCACAGTCCTCACTGTTTCCACTGTCAAGAAACTTTTGTAGGCAGGTGCATTGTCTTGATGAGAGATGACTTTTTTTCTACAAAACTCTTCTCTCGAATGTTTACATCCGGTTCCGATGGATAGGATAATATTCCTCAGTTATTGTTTCATCTTTTGAAGTTAATCAACTGAATTTCTTTTGCATACGAAAACATCGACCGAAACACCGATACCATCACCACTTTTCGCGCTGTTACCATCGTCTTCGCCTGCCTTCGAGCTGAAGTACCGGCTTCGTTCCATTATTTCGATTTTTGTTTTGATTTTGGTACGTAGTATTGTCACATACCAATGCAGAAAAACCTTTTTCTTACGAAATGCACCGAACACTGTTCAGAAATTGTCGTGCGTAATCACTTCTCATCTGCAGAGAGCAGGTGCAGCACCCATATTGCACAAAGTTTAGTTCGTACAATTCTTCATACACAGTCTATATAATTTTGACAATTTCATGTGCCTTCTTACGCTTATCTTCCAAGATCATATTGTGCACTTTTTAGACGATTTCTGGTATGGTTCCATTTTTCGGACGTCCTCCAAGAGCATCCGGTGGAAACTGAAGAAGAGATACCGTGCACATTTATTAATCTCTAAAGAATTTCCGTTGGTGTCGAGCACCTTTTTAAACATTTATCACTGCACAATACTAAATGTTCTCCACTTCCGAGAATCCACGCAACGCGCCTTACTCAGACACTTGCGTACAGCCCCTTACTGGGCGGAGTGACTTGCAATTTCACACGGGGCGAGTACCAACCTCTGGATAAAAAATCACGCACTTAACTGCTGCGATCTACGGACGGAGCCGAGAACTTTTCAGACCACTTTCTTGCATTATAACTACACACGTAGCAGGAAGTAACACTCTTATTCGCAAGATATTTGTATTGGAAGAGCAACAGCAGCTCGCGATGTCCCAAGTGAAAAGCAACAAGAAGCAGCGACCAGGTGTGGCTGAAACGCTGGTAAGTCATCTCGACCGCGGGCCGTGTAGGTCGTTAGGGACGGACCGTAACTGGCAAGCAGCGCCGCACCAATTGACCATTGCCTCGCTTAACGAACTGCCAACCATTCGTACAGAGTGACAGCGGAAAAATACTCAAATTCTAAATCTGTAGCTGACACCACTTGTTTCTAAACTCAATTACAAGTCATTCACACGATGCCTGCCTTTCATCTTGTAACGTCGGGGAGGTGAGACCAGTTTCGCAGAAACCAGGCTATCAGGCAGCGACTCTCACACTGGCCATCGTCGGGGAACGTTCAAGGTTTTCAGACCCACTTAAGTCAATTCGAGACTGGTGCCCCTGCCCAACCTGCAGTGTTCACTCAAGTCCATTACACACATTCGCCAGTTGCTTCGGCAGACATGTGACGGAATCATTGGAACTGGGAAGTCATTGACGATGTCCTGTTAGACTAAGGTTCCGGTTCAAAGAGGTCATCAGACACTAAGAAGTAGCTCAGTTGTTCACGGATAACGGGATGAAACGGTGTGCCCTTACTGGAGGAATCTGCGATCTGCTGGACTCGTTTCTCATCACAGGAAATCTAAACAAGATTTCACAGTCCTTAAAAGTTCTAGTGTGATAATGTTAGTGTCTTCAAATTTTTTCCAGTCCAAATTTTACAGCAATTCTATATTTTCGCGTGAGTCAAAAACAAGCCTGTGACGATCAACGCTTATATTCTTTTAATTTTTCAATACTGTTGGGCTGGTCATGGAACCGAAGTAAATTGGGTTGGTCACGGACCTGAAATACGTGATCAGCAATCCAGTATAGTGCTTGTAAACGTTTTATAAGGAATCCCTTTAATAGATAGACCACAACTTTCCTATATACTACCACAGAATCGTCACGTGCCATTTGATTTATCGTCGACTGTATTCAACTTAACAGTTTATATCTTATCCCCGGGCGTTTTTATTTTCGCGTATTTGTATGGCACGATTGCTTCTTTTGTGACGCAGTAATCTTATATTCAAAGCTATTTTGCTTCATAAAACGAACAACTATATATTTGTCCACACTGGCGCTAAATGCCAGTCATGCGCAATAGTCATCGAAACGTTCGAGCCCAACTAAAGTTATAAACTGAGAGAGTAATATACCGCGTATCCCCGTAAGAGCCGCCAGATGCATTTGCTCCGGTGGTTCGCCTGGTCTCGTAATGTGCACCTTAAGTCGACCTAAACAGCTGCTGCACATCACGTCTTTCGTGCAGTGCTCAGTGCCGACGGTTTGTTTCCCGCTACAAACAAAACGATTTTTAGAGAGGAACTTTACGTGCCCATTCGACAGAACAGTTCCAAATCAGTCTAGTGCGATATTTGTTTTATCGGTAGGTATTAACAGGGACGGCAAAACCCGAAGAAAACCAGTGCTCCAACAGTGTCAGCACGCCCTGGGCTACGTTGACACGCAGAAGCGATGCTCTGTCGCTGCTGGAGTACTGATTATCCTTTACGTTTTACTGTCCCTCATAACACCTGATCACAAAAGAAATGAAGTGCTAGACCAGTTTAGGACTGCTCTACCGAATGGGCACGGAAAGCTCCCGTTTAAAAATCAATTTGCTTCTAACAGAAAACAAACAGACGAATTCCGTCGACACTGGGCGTCGCATGGAAGGCAGGATGAGCACCGTTAGTCTGGTCTGACTGTAGAGAAAGTCTGCCTGCAGACTTACAGGAAAGAATCCTGTATAATTTCACTGGTACCTATATTATTAGACACCTAAACAGGTTCATGGTCACTAGTGAGAAGTCCCAGTTACAGGTTGCTCACGTGGCGGGTTTTAGGGCCAACAAAAATTTGTTTTTTAGTATTTCACATAGTTATCGACCGAATTCAAAAAAGTGAAATGTGTCATAATCTCCTCATTAAGAAATATAATCTTATGCTAGGGGTTTAACACAAAAGACAAGTACCTGTATTACAGTTAGAAGTCGTGTATACATCTTGGGGCAGCGTAACTGTTCGCGCGCAATCAGAATATATTCACTCAGTATTTGGAAATTTGGAAAATTGTGGTAAGGTCTTATGGGACCAAACTGCTGAGGTGTTCGGTCCCTAAGCTTACACACTACTTAATCTAACTGAAACTAACTTACGCTAAGGACAACACACACACCCGTGCCCGAGGGAGAACTCGAACCTCCGACGGGAGGAGCCGCGCGAGGCGTACCAAGACGCCCCCGGCGGCGCGGCTACCCCGCGGAACAAGACCACTCAGTGACTTTCACGAAATTTTACGCATAATTTCAAGCTCTCGCAAAACTTTCTCTCTAACAACCCGCACAAAATTATCAAAGAGAAAAAGTTTGTCGCTTACTACATGTCACAAAATAGCCACACCATATTCATCCTGTATTTGATAATGAGAATACATAGTGATTTTCAGCAAACTTTAACTTTTTTAAACTTTTTTCTCGCTTACATGCTTAATGTAAAATATTCAACACATTAACTCATATGTGAAGTAATCAGAAGTTTGAAGTTATTTTGTACCTGGGAGTTTGATTCTTTAACTAATCGGTAGTTTAATGCTTTACTCTATTACAGCAACATGGGACATATGAATACGAGCGTTTCTTCGTCATTAATCGCCACTGGTGCAGTACTGAATCGAAAAATCAAGAAACATTGACTCCACTATTTCACTTACAACCACATATCAAATCATGTGCTGTCTTAATAATGCGAGTTGGGTTTTCCATGATCAATGTTTATGACGGAACCAAAAGAAAGTTTCTGGTTTTAACGTCCGTTAACATCGATATAACGAGAGACGGAGTTCAAGCTCGGAGCGAACAAGTAAACCGTACGTGTCCTTTTTAAAAGAACCATTCAGAAATTTTCTATAACAGACGGCCGTAACCATGGGAAACCTAAACCTGGATGGTTTGTCGCGGATTTGAAGCCAGCTTCCCCGAACTGATCGGCATGGAACAAAATAACTTCCTCCATCGTAATCAGGATGGGTTCCGAAAACATCGCACTGGATATCTACATCTACATCTACATGGATACTTTGCAAATCACGTTCAAGTGCCTGGCAGAGGGTTCATCGAACCACGCCGGCCGTGGTGGTCTTGCGGTTCTAGGCGCTCAGTCCGGAACAGCGCGACTGCTACGGTCGCAGGTTCGAATCCTGCCTCGGGCATGGATGTGTGTGATGTCCTTAGGTTAGTTAGGTTTAAGTAGTTCTAAGTTCTAGGGGACTGATGACCAAAGATGTTAAGTCCGATAGTGCTCAGAGCCATTTGAACCATTTTTTTTTCATCGAACCACATTCACAATTCTCTATTATTCCAATCCCGTATAGCGCGCGGAAAGAATGAACACCTACATCTTTCCGTACAAGCTCTGATTTCCCTCATTTTATCGTTGTGATCGTTCCTCCCTATGTAGGTCGGTGTCAACAAAATATTTTCACATTCGGAGAAGGAAGTTGGTGATTGGGATTTCGTGAGACGTTTCCGTTGCAACGAAAAACGCCTTTCTTTTAATGATTTCCAGCCCAAATACTGTATCATTTCTGTGACACTCTCTCCCATATTTTGCGATAATACAAGACGTGCTGCCTTTCTGTTGTGTAGATAGTTCCGCGTAGTCAGCGCGTACACAACTTTCCCACTAGAGCGCACCCCGCTAAGCACAACAGCGCAGGCGCAGCGCTCGTCCGTCTCCGCACTACGAGACGGCGCTGTCAGAGACGGACCAAATTCTGCTTCCGCCGATCCGCGTATTAATATGTAATGCAGCCAATGAGGTTGCTGCTAACGTAGAACCTTTTCTCCTCGCGGATCACACTCGCGCGGTGATACCTGAACGCGCGAGGTATTATAACGAGTGTACAGACCTCCGATTAGTCCCTCCAAAACCCAGGCGATCATTGTAGGCAAAACCACCCCTTCCTTCCGCCTCCTTGATTTCTATCTCACCGTCTATGGCCGTCCTATCGCCCTCACTCCCACCCTTAAGTACCTTGGCGTCACCCTCGACCGTCGCCTCTCCTGGACTCCCCATCTCCAGACGATCCAAGCCAAGGCACGTTCCCGACTCCGTCTCCTCAAGCTCCTTTCCGGCCGCACGTGGGGTCTGGACCCCTCCACAATCCTCACAACCTATAAATCCCTCATCCGACCTATCCTTTGTTACGCCCATCCAGCCTGGATTTCCGCCCCCCATACCTTCTATAAATCCCTCCAAATCCTTGAACGCCATGCTCTCCGCCTTGCCTATCGCATCCGTCTCCCCTCCCCCACGCGGATCCTGTATGATCTCATCCCCTTCCCCCACCTCCTCCTTTTCCTTGAAAGGATACGGATCCTGTACACCTCCCGTAAACTTGATCCTCCTCACCCGCTCGTGTCCCCGATCCTCTCCCACCCCCGCCCGCTGCCGCGCCTGTATTCCCACGTCCCACCCGGTCTCCATCTCTCCACCCTCCTTACCCTCTCCCAAGGTGGCTTCCGCCAGCTCCCCCTCCCTGATGATGTCCTCCTCCCCTGCATCTACCCATCCTATCAACTTTGATCCTCCCCCCCCACCTCCTGTGTCCTTTCCTTCAGGCACCCTCCCTCCCCCCTTTCCCTTCCCTTCTCTTTCCTTTCCCCCCTCCCTCCTACCCTCTCCTCCGGGCTTCCCTCCCCCTTCCTCCCTCCCCCTCTCTCCTTTGCCCATGGCATCTCTGCTCTCCCCTCTCCCATTTCCCCTTCCTCCTCCTCCACCTCCTCTCTTGGCAGGTCCCCGGACTCGTACACGCTGAGTGGACATTCGCGCGCCGGAGATCATCGCCATCAGTGTCTCGTGAGTGCCGTCGTGTTTCGTGTTCAGTGTTCCCGTCATACTCCATCGTTCACCTGTGCCATCGCCATCTTCAGTGTTAGTGTGTCGTGACAACAGTTTGTAGTGAATTATCGTCGAGTGTGAACGGCTCCGTGTTTGTCTTTATGTGTGTACTGTTTTATTACCCACCGTTATGTTACATTTGTGTATTCTTTCTGTTCTTTCTTTATCTCCTCTACGGCTGAAGAGCGGCGTACCATGCTGCTGACAGCCTGCCTGTTTGTACGGGTTTGAAAATAACAATAAAGAAAAAAAAAAAAAAACTCCGATTAGTCAGTCTGCATTAGTCAAGTTTCAGTCTGCGCCTAATAAGATTACCATATTCCTGTACATAGCCATGAAGATAAATGTATAGATACTTTGTCAAGTATCAGAGATATGTGGGAATAAGATTAACGTACCAAGACCAAAGGAACTTCAGATTGTCAATTGTAAATAGCATCCAGAATCAAGTTAAGTAAGGTTTATGATTATTATTATTTTAATAAATGTGTGTGAAAATTAATCAAGTTCTGTTTAAAGTTGGTCACTGTCAATCTGCTACTCTAAGCGTGCAAGTAGCATTTCTATCGTCCGACCTAACGGCAGAAGATAAACACGCCACGATAAGACCACGAGACATATTGCTGACACTCGCCTACTTCGTTAGAGCGACAAGTCAAATAATCTGATGGTGTGTGTACCGAAGGTCTTACAGTACGCACACCACACCTTCTTTGAACTTTTTCGATGTACTCCGTCAGTCCTATTTGGTAAGCATCCCACATCGCGCAGCAGTATTCTAAAAGAGGACGGACAAGCATAGTGTAGGCAGTCTCCTTGGTACGTCTATTACATTTTCTAAGTGTCCTGCCAATAAAACATAGTCTTTGGTTAGCCTTCCCCACAACATTTTCTGTGTGTTCATTCCAATTTAAGTTGTTCGTAATTGTAATACCTCTGTATTTAGTTGAATTTGTGGCTTTTAGATTAGACTGATTTATTGTGTAACCGAAGTTTAGAGTTCCTTTTAGCGCTCATGTGGATGACCTCACACTTTTCGTTATTTAGGGTCAACTGCCACTTTTCGCACCATTCAGATATCTTTTCTAAATCGTTTTGCAGTTTGTTTTGATCTTCTTATGACTTTATTAGTTGATAAACGACAGCGTCATCTGCAAAAAACCGAAGACGGCAGCTCAGATTGTCTCCAAAATCATTTATATAGATAGGGAACAGCAAAGGGCCTATAACACTACCTAGGGGAACGCCAGAAATCAGTTCTGTTTTACTCGATGACTTTCCGCCAGTTACTACGAACTGTGAACTCTGACAGGAAATCACAAATTCAGTCACATAACTGAGACGATATTCCATAAGTACGCAATTCCACTACGAGCCGATTGTGTGGTACAGTGTCAAAAGGCTTCCGGCAGAAATACGGACTCGATCTGAAATCCTTTGTCAATAGCACTCAACACTTCATGTGAATAAAGAGCTAGTTGTGTTTCACAGGAACGATGTTTTCTAAACCCATGTTGACTGTGTGTCAATAGACCGTTCTCTTCGAGGTAATTCATAATGTTCGAACACAATATATGCTCTAAAATCCTGCTGCATATCGACGTTAACGATATGGACCTGTAATTTAGTAGATTACTCCTACTACCTTTCTTGAATATTGGTGTGACCTGTGCAACTTTCCAGTCTTTGGGTACGGATCTTTCGTCGAGCGAACGGCTGTATATTATTGTTAAGTATGGAGCTAATGCATCAGCATACTCTGAAAGGAACCTAACTGGTATACAGTCTGGACCAGAAACCTTGCTTTCATTAAGTGATTTAAGTTGCTTCACTACTCCGAGGATATTTACTTCTACGTTTCTCATGTTGGCAGCTGTTCTCGATTCGAATTCTGAAATATTTGCTTCGTCTTCTTTTGTGAAGGCATTTCGGAAGACTGTGTTTAGAAACTCTGTTTTGGCAGCATTGCCTTCGATAGTATCTCCACTGCTATCGCACAGAGAAGGCATTGATTGTTTCTTGCCGCTAACATACTTCATATACGACCAGACGCTCTTTGGATTTTCTGCCAGGTTGCGAGACAAAGTTTCGTTGAGGAAAGCCACGTTTGCGACTGGATCGAAGACGTCCTAATAGGCAGGACGCTGTATGTAAACCTGAGTGCGGAGAAATCTACAGTTACTGCGTGACGACGGCAAGTGTAATAGGCCCATTATCGTACACGTCATGCATTATTGACTCAGCGGGTACCTGCAGTCTCAAAATATTCGAAGAAGATGTAGTCATCTACGAGGGAATTCTTCTCAGTAAAACCTACAGTAACATCCTGTTCAAAGAAAAAAGTTCTGGTGCAAAGACTGACAGGTAGTTCCTAATGTAGGAGAACGAGTAGTTGCGCTATTCACGAAAAAATGGTTCAAATGGCTCTGAGCACTATGGGACTTAACTTCTGAGGTCATCAGTCGCCTAGAACTTAGAACTACTTAAATCTAACTAACCTAAGGACATCACACACATTCATGCCCGAGGCAGGATTCGAACCTGCGACCGTAGCGGTCGCGCGGTTCCAGACAAACACCTAGAACCGATCAGCCACACCGGCCGGCGCTTTTCACGAAACATGAAGAAACGTGGTATTCTTTAACTACACTACAGGATTAATAAATCACAAAAAGTCAACACCATACAAATGTTTGTTAGTAGCAGTGTGTAGAGATGAACCGGGAGGATCACACAGGGGTGGTTGTGAGTAAAGAAAATGGCACGCTACGATTTATTAGAAGATATTTACGCTGTTTCTCTACAAAGACGACTGCGGGCAAAGTACTTGCAGACCTTTATCAGAACGGACTGCCAAAATGCATCGAAGGTATACAAACACGATTGGTGCGAATGGCCACAGTCTTGTCTGCTCTCGGTGTGAATAACGCAAACAGATTCCTTTTCCGCAGCCAGAAGCAGTACATCCCCAGAAAGCTGCTGCAACACGTAAGACTGCAAGGAGAAGCGTTCTTCACGTGGCGGTGAAACAATGTGTTTCCTGGGTTTAAATATGTTTATTTTTGGTCGTAGTCTGCATCTGCATCTACATCTATATTCTGCACACCACTGTGAAGCGCGAGGCACTATACCATCTATTAGGGCACTTTCCCTTGCCATTCACGTATGGCGCGCCAAGAATGATTGCTTAAACGTCTCTGTAATCACCATAATTTTGTCTTCGTGAGCCCAGCGGGAGTGATGCATGAGAGGATCGTAATATATTCCTGGATTCATCTATTAAAGCTGCTTCTAGAAATATTCTAAATACACTTTCACGGCATAGTTTGTATCTATTTTCAGACGTCTACCAATTCAGTTCTTTCGGCATCTGCGTGGCACTTTCCGAAGAGCCGAAAAAAACTGTTACAATCTGCGCTGCTCTCCTTTCTATCCATTCAATATCCCCTGTTGGTGCTGTTCGGTACTCGTCCCAAACACTTGGGCAATATTCTAGGATAGGTCACATGAGTTTTTTTGTATGCAGTCTCCATTGTAAAATGATTGCATTTTCCTAGTATTCTACGAACAAGCCGCAGTCTGCCACCTGCTTTATCTACGAGTAAGACTATGTGGTCGTCCCATTTCATAACCCTACAAATTGTTACACCAAGGTATTTGTATCAGTTGAGTACCCTTTAATGCTAACACAATCTGTTTTAACCAGAGTAGATTCTACCGTTGAAGTTGTCGGTTAAATCGACATCTGGTTACCTAGAATTAGACTGTCATTAGTTTCTGTTAGCACCCCAAATAAAGACTAGGGTGGTTCCTTAAACAGGTCACACCGATGTCTGAGTGACGAGAGAATATAACATTTGTTGAGTAATCTTAACTGACAGGCGCTCAAAGGAAGAACGCCGCGCATATGGCGACAGACTAGTCAGAAAACTCCAAGAACAATCTTCCAGTGCAGAAATTACTAATATTGTCCAGCCCGCTGCATATCTAGCCTGCAGAGGTTGTGTGAATAAAGTTAGAATATAATGTCTGTCCACGAATGGAAAGGGTAGAAACAATTCGAGGTAAAATAAGATCCCCTCTGCCAAGATGTTGCAGCAATTCGCAGATAGAATGTAGTCCAGTGACTTAATCAGTGCCCCACTTCTCTCAGCCACTAGTATTCATAAAGAGCATGTTGCTAACTATGGGGAATGTTTTATCGTTCCAGGCGGAAAGAACACAGCAGTTTAAAGGTTAGCACAATAATAATGAGACGCAAATAATTACAAAAGATAAGTTTTCTGCCTGCGTTTCACAGTAGTCTTATTTTATTTTGCACGGTCTCTGTTTCGTGAGGCTTGGTCGTGTTAAACAGAAAGTTGTGAAATAAAGAAAAAAGGTGTTAAATGGTATTTTCATTTGAAATAATATAGATATAATAAACTGAATACTTGTGAGAAACAGTTAAGAAGGAAACATTAGAATGGCCTTTACATTTACACGATCAAGTCAGTCAAAAAGATTGTTAAAGAACGGTATTGTTCTGAAGAAATACTGACTACCTGATATCAAGTGAGGATAAAATGTTAAACTGAAATGTATTGTTTTTAACGCTGAGCAGGGAGTCACACAAGAATCTGCAGCCATATTCTATGGATCTCGTGGTGAAAGGTTCCTGGGATGTGGAAAGAAGTCAAAGGAATACATTACATTCAAGTTCAAAGCAAAATAGATACACGAAGAATAAGTTAATTTCTTCTCTCTTACGTAATGCATAGAAAAAACAATGCATAGTGCAAATGTAGGCTAGCCGGAATGGCCGAGCGGTTCTAGGGACTACAGTCTGGAACCGCGCGACCGCTACGGTTGCAGGTTCGAATCCTGCCTCGGGCATGGAGGTGTGTGATGTCCTTAGGTTAGTTAGGTTTGATTAGTTCTAAGTTCTAGGCGACTGATGACCTAAGAAGTTAAGTCCCATAGTGCTAAGAGCCATTTGCTACATTTTGCAAATGTAGCTGAACGAAGGGCGTTTCATTAATTCTGGGGCGGGGATTTTTCAGCTGAGATTGTGATCCATTTGCAGTCCCTAAAAGTCAACACAACCTACAGCTTGTAATTCAGTGTCTGAGTAAATTATTTCGTAGTTGAAGTTCTATGGGAAGTACTAAATTTTATGTTGTGAGTCTTGTCCAGAGTTAAAGATAAATCGTTAGCCTCGAACCAACTGACGACGGGAACTAGCCTAACTTGCGCCCACGATGTGTTCCGTGGAGCGTGCTGCGCTCCTAACAACAGATTGGGAGAGCTGTTCATCCGTGACGAGCGTTGCTGTCTCTGGCAGAACCTTGCGTTGGCCGAGCGCACTAAATTTACTGTTGGCATATGTGGCCATCGGCGGCTGTCTATTCTGAGGGGTCGCAGCACGTCATACGCCTTACAGCCTTGAACCTGGCCCACACATCCAGGCGGGCGATGACCTAATCACGCATTCCTATGAGAAATAGACAACATCCCCAATTACTGCAATTCTCCCCGTCTATTTCTACTCCAGGAAGCGTAAAAAAATCTTCGTTCGTCGAAAAATTTTTCGAAATAACGTTCCCAGTGAGGAGTTTTAATATACAACGAAAGGTTGGAAAAACAACCGTCCACTTTTTTATGATAAACTATTTTGTCTTTCCCAATTTCCCGCTGGTTTGCACATTTTCGGACGAGGTCTAGGTTAGGTTGGAATTTGACAGTCTGCTTTTCAGTTGGAGAAGCTAACAAACGTGAAAGCAACCAGAAGCAAGGTTAGCTTGGGAGGTGACAGACTGGTTGAGAGTTGGTGAAGTCCACGTATGTCAAAGCAAAAAATACCTGAAGTGTCTTGGGCTCGGCAGAAATGCCAACACATTCCGTATCCACCCAAATGCCACTCCGCACAACTGTCAACAAATTCAAAGAATGTTGATGTCTACCGTTATCCTGCTTGACAATGTTCGATGTGTACGTAAAGTTGTAATCGGACTAGTGGCTACATCCTCGTAAAATTTCACTTTTTCTTTTAGCGAATACCAACGTAAAATGTAGTTCACAATCGCTGATAGTTTGAGAACACACACATTTCTTAGCTGTAGCGGTACCCAAATGCATTTACCTGCAGGCGAAAGTGCCCTAAACGGACTTCCCCTCCCCCCTCCCTCCCACCTCTTGGCTCTGCATGCTCTTGAACTCTAGCGGGACTAAGTGTAAATAGTAGTTTAGGCTTCTATCAGTCTGCAGCAGAGTGCATAATTCGCCCGCTTCACTTGTTACTAAACATTTCACTATTACACGTTTTGACAATGGAAAAAGTTTTTATATAGTGCTAAGTTTTTCGTTTATTTCTCCTAAATATTGCAAGGTAAGCCTTTCATCCTAAATGTGTCCTCGAATAGTAAGGTTTAAGGTAAATGTTTATGATTAAATTGTTTCATCTTGATGTTTAGTTAAAAATTTTTGAGTTACCAAATTTAGGCTACACTTGCGTAAACTGGCCCCTTCGTTTTGTTAAACCGAATCCCTTATTTCGCAATGTTTAAAGTCTGTAAGTGTTAGTACAGACTCTTTATCTCTTGGATTCTCTTGCAGATTCCAAGAGCACAATGTGGAAGTTCGATCAAAGAAAGTGTAGTCCATTTAAAACGACTAAAGGTATTAATGTAGTCCGGAAAAAGACGATGGATTGCAAGAAGGTCAATAAACAATTCAATTAAATAAAAACACTTAAAATGTTGCCCAACATTAAGTACAGTACACCCAAGGAAGCAGCAAACACGAAAAGAAGGTAAAGATCTTGAACAGTTGGTTAACTATTGTCTTGCTAAGGAAGCTTCTTTCTTTGGGCTTAATTGTAATGACTCGTAAAGAACGGTCATACAATTGTGAAAGAGAAATAACAATGAACATTCTTTCAAACACGAAATTCCTGGGAAAAAGTAGGTTAGTGTTTTTTCTTAAATGCCGCAAAACCAAACTATCAGAAAGTATGCCTACAAGAACACCCTATATCTCCTAGTAGATGTTACAGTAAAAGGACTTTGAAGCTGGATTACTTTTTCTCTTTTTTAGCACCCTTTTCTAACTTTATTTAGTGTTATCTTGATTATTTTTAAAAGGGGTCCAAGTTTGCCAACTATTTTACAAACTCTCGAAGCGTATGACTTTTGAAAATAAGTTTCTTCATAATAAATTTTAATTTCATTTTCTACGTGCAAATTGTAAATGGTACACAACATTAAGAAGCAAATGTTACGTGATATTAAAACACGATTATTTTCTATTTTCTATTTTTTAAAGAGCAAAAACCAAATTAAGGCCAGTTTTGAGCAATCTCCTCTAAATTTGCACTTTGTCGCAACTTGAAAATCAGTGCCCCCTGTTCACCCATCTCGCGGACAACATACACCCCGTTCAGTCCAAAAAGTTTCTAGACTGGATTAATAAAAAAATTAAGAAAAGTTAAGATGGTGATTTTAACGTTTCAGGTGTTCTACATTGTCTCCTCACCCCCCCCCCCCCCCTCCCACCAAACGCAAAGATTACTCATATAACCACGTAAAACAGCCACAAAAGTCCTTCTTTGGGATTTTATTCAACTCGCGCGTCACAATGTTTTTACCGTCGGTTACGTCGTCAGAGCATAACCCTTCATGTGAATTGTATTGGTAACACCCAGTCTCGTTACACGCGATGTTTTTGTTTTTCAGAAAAGAATTGTGCGTATTTTGCGTATCAATCAAGTCGCAGCAACCGTTCATGTGGCGTTGTTTTTGTTAAAGAGTCAACACTGACACATTACCGCCGCACATCCACTGCCTGCTCACAACTGACTGGTCGTATGCGCATCTGTTGTTTACAGCTGTTAGTTCAAGCTGCTACCCGCTAACGTCGCTCGGGGCGTGGAAAATATATCTCTCAGAACTTTTTTTGACGGACGGTGTACATACAGGACGAAGAAAAATTCACGATTCCTTGCGTACTACCAGCTCAGTAATGTCTGTAACAGCATTTCGTCCTGCGGTTATTTTAGGAAGAAAATGGACGTGGAAAAAAAATTTCGCAGGACTGTAGTCACACGAACGACAAGATCTCCATTCAATAGCCTATGGCAACGATGCCACGTTAGTGCGTGACATTCGGTAGAACAATGCTTCAAGATTGTTACACCTTACCCTGCACGGTGACACATATCATGTCTTCGACTGAGTGGCACACACTTTCGTGTGTGGTAATCAGATAATAGATTGGAACAGGTATCGGAAGAAAGTGGCTTTTATCACACGGTTGATTCCATTTTGCCCTTTATCCTACGACCATACTGGAGCCATTTCCCACCACACAAATGGCATGTGTGTGAACAGCCAGATTACTTTCTACGCACTGCACAATTAAGTATCTCGCTCACATTACTTCTTACACTATTTAACAAATCAGCATTTGCAACTGTTTCAATGCCAAACGAAAAATATGAATGTTCTTTCCACGATTTTCTGTTTTGTTTATTCCTACCTTGAGTTTAAAAAAAAAACTTTTTGATTTCGCTGTGTTGGGAGATTGTTTTCGCTTCTTCGATACAGCATTTCAAACCTGCTACGAGATATTCAACAGTTTGTAAAGCATACTATCAACTGATTCTTGGGAACACCTTATCAAGTTTGCTTTGATTTACTCTCTTTTTCACATTTGTTGGTGTTCCGTCCCCTTCCAGAGTTTGACTTTCCTTTTATGTGGGATCACATTGATTGTGTCGAAGTTTGCAGAGAAATCAAGAGGGTCATTGGACTGCTTCCGTTAGGAAACTTGCCTACTAACCACAGGCTAGGACAGATGGTCATTTTGGTGAGAGTAAGGAGGGCGAAAAAATAAATAAAACAACTTTAAATACAGTTTCCAATAATGGGTAGATTTATTGGTTAGGAAGCTTGCAGTGGGGGATTCCACTCCGGATGTACGAGTATTTGTTTTATTTTATTTTTTTAGTAGCCATGGTGTGGTATCTGGCCTCTCAATCGTTATCAAGTAATTACAGTAGGTCTTGTACAAGACATATGTAATTACTTAATACTCACACACATATCGGAGTGCAATCGTTTAAAAGGTATATTTTGAATTCAAGCATTCATCCTGCTGTCTTATGACACACAACGGTCCTTCACACGCTTCGGTCCAGCATAAGAAACACCAACTCCAATTACCTCTTTCTTGGTTTACTCCTTCTCTTAGCCTCCACTATTAGTGATTCTGCTCCTAGGCAGCTCCCTTCAAGCTGAAGACTCACAGCCAGATCATTTAAATGTATTTTTCCGACCCACAATGTATCTTTGTGCACCACTTCCCACATTACATTTGAATTCACTTTCGGGTATACCTTCTTTTTATTAGTGTATACTATCATTTTTGCATCTTACGATAAGTTAGAGGACAATGTCATCAGTAGAATAACAACCTGCTTTACATGTAAATTCCACACTCGTTTACAACTTTTCGTTATTTACTTTGGATGAACGGATATAACTGAAGAAGGTGGAAGCAATGCTGAAAATGCACTGGAAATAATGGAAGAATATGGTGCGTGGTGAGCGAGCAGAATGAACGCTTAACAGCAAATTATGTATTTAAAAGTGAAATAATAAGAATAACATCTTTTTATTAGTTTATTAGTATTAAGCACTCACACATATTTTGTGCGATATCTGCCGTAATTCGTAATTAATGCGTAACGATTAAGGAGGCAGATACCACACAATGCCAAAGAGAACAATAAAATAAAACAATATATCTACACCCAACTTGGAACCATCTGCATCCAACTTGCTAGCCCAAAAACTCTATCCACTGCACTAAATGCGCAGCAGCGTTGGAAGGAAGGAGGATTAAGGTTTAACGTACAGTCAACAACGAGGTCATTAGAGACGTCGTGTTACGTTGGTACAGGGAAGGAAATCAGCTGTATCCTTTCCAAACGAACCATCGCCGCATTTACCTTAGGCGGTTTTGGAGAAACCTAAATGTGGTTGGTTGGACCGCCATTATCACGAATGCGAGTCGATCGCCTTACCTCTGCGCCACCTCTCCGTTATACCGTAGTGTACGGATACCGGCGCGGTGCATGTCATTATACTGATGTTGAATGGCCATTCTTTGTTGCGTATTTACTACCAAAAATTTGCACAGGACAAAAGTTAGTTCCAGACAGTTCTCTGTTGCTAATATAGAAGGAATCGCACTGTAAAATGAAAGTGTGCGAATATTTCGTCAATCTGTACACATGTGTACTCGACTTATCGCCTGACTGTGTGTGGCGGAGGATGTACATGCTGCACCACTGGAATTGCCCCCTCTCCACGCATCCACCTGTTTCACTTTTGACGTTCAGCAAGAAAGACTAACGGAAATTTCGTGATTTACGGACATGCGCTCTCGGTATTTAACATGAAGATTCTCCGCAAGGCACAACGCCTCTTGTAGGATCTGCAATTCTTCCTTTGCCCTGTTATATGGATGCCGGCAACGTCAATGGTATTTGGTGGCCGATGTCCTCCTTGACGCCACCACTTGCCCCCGGACAGAATTCGAGTACCCCATCTGTGTGCGTCTAGAATAAATCCCAAGTTCAAATGTGAGAACGTTTTCTAAATGTCTGCATAGCGTTTACCTGAGGCGGAACGTGGGTACCAGCCCGGTTTTTACCTAAATGGATGTGACGAAACCACTGAAAATCCATATTAAGGCTGACCGGCTACCGGTCCCCGTCGTTAATCTGCCGGGCGTTTTCGATCTGGGGTCCTGACGACAGTCAAGCGAGCGAGAGAGAGAGAGAGAGGGTGGCGGGGGGGGGATGTCAGAGTGTGTGTGTGTGTGTGTGTGTGTGTGTGTGTGTGTGCGTGCGCGCGCTACAGAGTTTTATCCTGCCTATAAACTGCCTGTAACGGATCTCTTGGTTGGTGAGCAGCTCTGATCATAATCTGCGGCAATATCGACTGGGGAATTCCATAGTCGTCTTTCAGAGCCGACTACTGATACTGCCGGAACACATACCGACCTAAAGGCCGCCGCGATTAAATAAATTTCTCGTCACGTAGATATAAACAGTACTGCTACCCTGTCCGACTCGGAGCACTAATCAATAGACGATGGCTGTTAAGGCAGTAGAAGGGTAGCCTCCAAGACTGCGAGAATGGAAGCTCACCGGACTTCACGACCGGCACAGCGGGATAAACGAGCAAATTGTCGCTATTATGGAGGCGCGTCTCGCCGAGTGGTACGAATACGCCTGGCTTTTGGGCTTCGGCGATACCTGGCTACCATCACAGATTCACCTCTGCTGTTTTTCATCTAAATATAAGAGGAGATCAAAAAGTTTACGTTCGAAGGCCATGCTACCCTTTTCCTACATGTTGGTGCTTATATACCCGCATCGCATCACAGCTGCGCTGGGTTGCATATACACTGAAGCAAGCCCTCAAACAGAAACGTTTTGATCGCCGCTTGTAATCTACTAGGCAAGACACTTTACAGTATATGACTGAGGATACATTGTACTAATAATAATGATTTTTCTTCCTATTCCATTCGCGTCGTGAGCGGGAAGAATGAGCATATGCCTAGCTTTGTACCTACGCTAATTTCCCTTATCTTATTGCCGTGATACGCCGTGAGATATACAGGGTGATTACAATTAAACTTTCAAACCGCTGTAGAAATAACACCATTGGTCAGAATGACGTCAAATTGCAACGGAATATTTTGGGAGAAGGGGGAAAAATGTATGGCAGAAGAAAAATAGTTACAAAATGTAGTAATAGATGGCGCTGTAAGCATCATAATTTAATAGTGATCGACTGCAAATGAATCATACAACAATGTCTGTGTACCTTTGACTTTAAACAAACTGTACTACTCTGTGTGCATGGGTGTACAGGTGTGATGCTGTTAGTTACGTAAGCCCATCCACCACGGTAAGCTCATATCACATCGAATGGGAAAACTCGGTTTTTAATTGTCCTGAGGCCAAAAACCGCATAAAAAGCATCAATAAAAATCAAATTGAATTATTAATTTCCGTGTGACTGGCGCAAAACATGTTCAACATGCTGTCCAACGTTTTCTGCAACAAGTTGAAATCTAGAAAC